>NW_015114163.1:124436-127056 GCF_001443285.1 Poecilia latipinna | reverse complement strand
CACCAAACTATTTTTTATATTAGACAATTAATTTAATTTCACATAATTATCGTGGTAGAAGCCACGATAAAACATATTTACCGTGTTTGATGTTTGTTGTAAATGACGTATGCTCACAAAGAACGAGGTAATTAGTCCAAGTTTGTCGTTTATTGAAGGTTCAGAAACTACAGCGGCTGTGATGAGCTACAGCAAAGGTAAAATAAACCGAACAGGTGATCAACTCTAAACCACTCGGACCTTTTTACGCTCCGTCTCTGTCAATTAAGCACACCCGTTGCCATAGCAACCTCTTGCGCTCCTCAAGCCGACTAGAGGTTACGTTAAAAACATAACATTCAGTCCGTCACGATATTAGGTTTTCAGGCTTGATATTTATTTTGCGATTATTAATAAGCCTCCCTGAACACAGTGGTGGTTGATTAGTTAATTTAAACTCCTGCCCTGCTCGTTATTTTGGTAATGGAACCGAAACGCACAGAATTGCGCAACGCCTTGTTGAAACAATAATTACTGAGATTTTTTGTTGGGTCATTAGTTTGAACACTTTTTGTTTGTTTTGTTGTTCTTTAAGTTCTGAATGTTTTGATAAAGAGTCAGAGGAGGACGTGCTGGTCTCAGCGTCCTGGCGGCGTTCAGTTTGTCACCTGCCGAGATCGACTCAAAACCTTCCGCGATCGACATATTGCACCGCTGCTCTAGCAAAGCACGAGCAGTTCAGAAACAATTTGAAATGGGGAAAAAAGTTATTTATTAACTGATTAAGTCGTGTTTTAGATTGTTCTTGAAAAACTAATCAGTCACAGCTGATTAGTGGCTGCACAGTGAACCCATTGGTTTTTTACAGCAGACAGCCGCTCCCCTCTCTTGCAGGTACTGCGTACCCCCTTACTTTCACCCCTGGTTTCCAGTAATTAAAAAAGCGTGTTATGATCGATTAAATTACCTGTTACGTCATTGTGCCTGCTAAACACATAACGCTGAGTGGAGTGGTGTACCGCTCCAAGATGGCCGCCCTAAATCTCGTCAGCGACAATAGGCGAGAGCGGTCCATGAGGCGTCTATTCTTATATTATGTCTGTGCTCATACAATTATAAATAATAGCTATATATCTCCATCAATTATGGGAGGAATAAAATAAATAAGGAGACATGAAAAATAACATGATCAACTATAGTAAAATACCATTTGCAGTGTGTACATAAGAAGTTTAATTGAGCAAATGTCAATAACAAACACATGAATTAGATACTGAAGAATAACAACCCAGGTTGTTACAGGGTTGTTAAACAGATGCTAGCAAAAATTCTAATTTTTGTTTTTACAGTGCCATGTATATTATTGAGAGACTTTTTGTTGGTAGAGTCTTGTATATAGAAAAAAATAAGATGAAACTATTTAATCTATCAATGAGGAAATTTTCCTTCGACTCTAAAACGATAAATCATATTCATGAATCACATCTGTGACGATGATACAAAAAAAGTAGCCTGCAGAAACATTATGTGGCATAAAATGATGGCATGAGGCTACTACTCAAAGTGTCTAGATGGAGTAGTAGTATTTGTAAATAATGCTGTTCCCAAATGTGCAGCTGAGAATCCTATGTATAAATGCATATGTAGATTATCTGTGTCATGCAATAATATAATTGCAATTTTAGTAAATCCTGGTTTTTGTACTGTGAGATTCTCTTCAAGATTATGAAATCATTGGCATCATCATTTATTTGTGACTCGGTGATGTCATGTTTATTTTAAATTTTTTTCTTATTTTGCTTGTTTTTGCCATTTTTCTATGGACCTATTTTGTGTCTGGAATAAAGATATATTGATTGATTGATATGATTGAATATCAACAATTTGTGAATAGAGCAAAACACTTAGCACGCTATAGGTGAACATTGTTTAGTTTGGTTAAGAATACTTATTACACTATCAATAAATGACGTCTAATAGATGTTCTTAGTTGTCAGAGGAACACAGGAACACCTTCATGAGCTCAGAGGTTCTAACTGATGAATAATGAGGATGGCTGCTCTCTGCTAAAATATTTCTTGCCATCTTTCATGTTCTTTCAGCGAACAGTTGAGGCAGAGTTGTTTTTGGTTTCATCACTATGTACCTACTATTTTACCTGCCATTCAAAGTATTCTTAAAAGATTGTCTGTTAGTCTGCAGCTCATGTGACCAAACCAGCCGAGATTAAAAGTTAAAACTTGAGTTAAAATGTTGTTTTAACTTGAGATGAGTTAAAACTCAAGTTAGAATGTTAAGTTTTAACATTTAACTCAACAGCCTCTACCTAACCTAGAGGTTGTACACAACATCAAGTTGGGTAACCCCAAGGTAGAGTCTTTGAGAAGAGTTCTTGAAAATATAGTCAGTGTTTTCAGCAAAGTTGAGCTGACTGTCCAGGAATGATCCAAGGTATTTAAAATTTACCACAGTTTCAACAGGTTGGCCATCAAGTGAAACTGGAATCACTTTCAGTTCTTGAATCACTTTCATTTAATTAGTTCTACTTCCTTAAGAAAATGAAAAGGTATGTTCTTTTGTGAGGGAATTTATATTTTACTGTTCCAGTAATGCCAGAATTGTTAATAAGTAATAAACACTT
>NW_015114163.1:117861-121314 GCF_001443285.1 Poecilia latipinna | reverse complement strand
GACCTATTTTGTGTCTGGAATAAAGATATATTGATTGATTGATATGATTGAATATCAACAATTTGTGAATAGAGCAAAACACTTAGCACGCTATAGGTGAACATTGTTTAGTTTGGTTAAGAATACTTATTACACTATCAATAAATGACGTCTAATAGATGTTCTTAGTTGTCAGAGGAACACAGGAACACCTTCATGAGCTCAGAGGTTCTAACTGATGAATAATGAGGATGGCTGCTCTCTGCTAAAATATTTCTTGCCATCTTTCATGTTCTTTCAGCGAACAGTTGAGGCAGAGTTGTTTTTGGTTTCATCACTATGTACCTACTATTTTACCTGCCATTCAAAGTATTCTTAAAAGATTGTCTGTTAGTCTGCAGCTCATGTGACCAAACCAGCCGAGATTAAAAGTTAAAACTTGAGTTAAAATGTTGTTTTAACTTGAGATGAGTTAAAACTCAAGTTAGAATGTTAAGTTTTAACATTTAACTCAACAGCCTCTACCTAACCTAGAGGTTGTACACAACATCAAGTTGGGTAACCCCAAGGTAGAGTCTTTGAGAAGAGTTCTTGAAAATATAGTCAGTGTTTTCAGCAAAGTTGAGCTGACTGTCCAGGAATACTCGAGGTATTTAAAATTTGCCACAGTTTCAACAGGTTGGCCATCAAGTGAAACTGGAATCACTTTCAAGTCTTGCTTATGTCATTTAATTAGCTCTACTTCCTTAAGAAAATGAAAAGGTATGTTCTTTTGTGAGGGACTTTATCTTTTACTGTTCCAGTAATGCCAGAATTAATAGTAAATAATAAAGACGTTGTGTGGTATTCTGATTTAGTAATGTAATTATATTAGTTGTGTTACCACCCCCACGCCACTAGAGGCAGTCGCAAGTCCGAAAAGATGCGACTAAGGAGCAGATTTAGAAGTACACCGAAAGCTACAGAATTTGCTAAAAAAAAAAAAAACTGTGAGCTGCGCTGAAGTAAATAAAAGAAAGAAGTTCAAATACATTCTGAGATTGAAACTCCTTCCGAAAGGTGAAAATATATCACAGGTTTCAAAAGAAAATAAAAACGGAAGTATAAGAAATAGCACCCCCTTCACTTCCGGATTGCAATGGTCCTATTTCCAAATAAGCTATGAGACTGACAGTGGTCTGTCCCCGCCCATTTCTGTTTTCTGCAGCGAGGTGTACTTGTTTCTGTTTGCTAAGCAGTTAGATAAAGAAATAAAGCATTTAAATTGGTTAAAAGGTCTCGTAATTTTCAACATTTAATTGAATATAAAAAGTCACAAGCAAAAATCAGGAGAACAATAAGAAGCACAAAAAGACAATTCTGGAGAGGTTTCTGTGACACAATTGACAGTAGTACAAAATTAAGGGATGTTTGGGGGATGATCAAAAAATGGGAGGAGATAGAAGGGAATGGAGTTATCCTATACTAAATAAAAATTATATAGTAGCTGTAACTGATAGGGAAAAGGCTGATATGTTAGTAAGCACTTTTGTGGAGATTCATAATGGGGAAAATTTATCAGATAATGAAATTGAAGGAAGGGAGAGAAATAAAAAGGAAAATGATGGAATTTTAAGAAGAAAGGAGAATAATAATGATCTGATGAATTATCCTTTATTGGAGAGCTGAAAAGAGCTTTGGATAGAACTAGGAAAAGTGCTCCAGGTAAAGATGAGGTGTGTTATATTATGTGAGTGATGAAGTTTTAAATAAATTATTAATTTTGAACAATAAGATTTGGAAGTAGGGGAGACTGCCTTGTAAGTGGGAAGAAGCTATTGTTATTCCGTTGAAGAAACCTGGGAAAGATCATAGTAATCCTGGAAATTACAGACCGATTGCTTTAACATCTAATATGTGTAAATTGATGGAAAGGATGGTGAATGAGAGATTGATACAATATTTGGAATCAGAACATATAATTGCTCCTTATCAAAGTGGCTTCCATAGAGGGAGAGGAACAATAGATCCTGTTTTTTTGTTTAGAGGATGATATTAGAAAAGCTCAGATTAATAAGGAAACTGTTGTTGCTGTGTTTCTTGATGTGGAGAAAGCATATGATTTGTTATGGAGGGAAGGGTTAATGATTAAATTACATCAGATAGGTATAGGAGGTAATATGTTTAATTGGATATGGGATTTTTTATGTGATAGAAATATTCAAGTTAAAATAGGATATCATGTTTTGAAATTATGTAAAATAGAAAATGGAACCCCTCAAGGAAGTGTGGTAAGTCCAACATTATTTTCAGTTATGATTAACAACATGTTTAAAGAATTATCTATCAGTTTTGGTAAGTCACTTTTTGCTGATGATAGAGCATTATGGAAAAGGGGAAGAAATATGGAACATCTTATTGTTAAACTTCAGGAAGGTATAGATAAAGTGGGTAAGTGGGGGGTAAAGTGGGGCTTTACATTTTCAATTGAAAAGACAAAAGTAATGCTTTTTACAAATAAAAAAACTGGGGTTGATAAAAAGTTGTATTTATATGGGAAAGAGTTAGATAGGGTTGATTGTTTTTGGTTTTTGGGAGTAGTTTTTGATAAGAAACTAACTTGAGGAAATCACATAGAACATATTAATCACATACAACATATTATGGAGAAAAGTAAAAAGGTTCTAAACATTATGAGGTGTTTAGCAGGGTTGACATGGGGTGCAAGTTTTGATTCCCTAAAAATATTTATATGTCACTAATTAGATCAAGAATAGATTATGGGAGTGTGGTGTAAGGTTCAGCAGCTAAAACTAGGTTAAAAAAGTTAGATGTTATCCAAGCTAGAGCAATGAGAATTTGTTTAGGGGCAGTTAAATCAACGCCAATATGTGCTTTACAAGTAGAGTCAGGAGAAATGCCATTATGCATCAGAAGGCAGCAGCTAATGGTCAATTATCGGATAAGTTTAAAAGGACATAATGAAGATCACCCAGTTAAGAAAGCATTAGAAAAGTGTTAGGAAAGAGGAAAGAAACAAATTGATAGTTTTGGGTGGGTTGGGGATGATAGAGCGAAAATATTTAATGTTATAAAATATTTAGTCCAACTGTATTGTGGCCTTTGAGACCTACATGGACATGGAAATATATTAATGTAGACAGATCATTAACAAATATTAAGAAAAGAAATACAATAGATATTTGTCAAGAATTTTATAATCAAATGCAGAATAAATATAATAACTATTTGCAAATTTATACGGATGGTTCGAAAGACCCCCAAAATTAAGCAACCAGTATAGCTGTAGTGATTCCTGAAGTAAAGATTAGTATTTCAAAAATAACATCTAATTATTTGAGTGTATTCACAGTAGAACTATGTGCTATTTTATTAGCTTTAGAATGGGTGGAGGATACTAATATAAATAAAATAATAGTTTGTAGTGACTCACTATCTGCATTGTTGAGTATCGGAAAGAGACGTACAAATAAT
>NW_015114163.1:112928-116431 GCF_001443285.1 Poecilia latipinna | reverse complement strand
AAAAACGGAAGTATAAGAAATAGCACCCCCTTCACTTCCGGATTGCAATGGTCCTATTTCCAAATAAGCTATGAGACTGACAGTGGTCTGTCCCCGCCCATTTCTGTTTTCTGCAGCGAGGTGTACTTGTTTCTGTTTGCTAAGCAGTTAGATAAAGAAATAAAGCATTTAAATTGGTTAAAAGGTCTCGTAATTTTCAACATTTAATTGAATATAAAAAGTCACAAGCAAAAATCAGGAGAACAATAAGAAGCACAAAAAGACAATTCTGGAGAGGTTTCTGTGACACAATTGACAGTAGTACAAAATTAAGGGATGTTTGGGGGATGATCAAAAAATGGGAGGAGATAGAAGGGAATGGAGTTATCCTATACTAAATAAAAATTATATAGTAGCTGTAACTGATAGGGAAAAGGCTGATATGTTAGTAAGCACTTTTGTGGAGATTCATAATGGGGAAAATTTATCAGATAATGAAATTGAAGGAAGGGAGAGAAATAAAAAGGAAAATGATGGAATTTTAAGAAGAAAGGAGAATAATAATGATCTGATGAATTATCCTTTCTCTATTGGAGAGCTAAAAAGAGCTTTGGATAGAACTAGGAATAGTGCTCCAGGTAAAGATGAAGTTTGTTATATTATGCTAAGACATGTAAGTGAGGAAGTTTTAAATAAATTATTAATTTTATTCAATAAGATTTGGAAGGAGGGGAGACTGCCTTGTAAGTGGAAAGAAGCTATTGTTAATCCGCTAAAGAAACCTGGGAAAGATCATAGTAATCCTGGAAATTACAGACCGATTGCTTTAACATCTAATATGTGTAAACTGATGGAAAGGATGGTGAATGAGAGATTGACATAATATTTGGAGTCAAAACATTTAATTGCTCCTTATCAGAGTGGCTTTCGTAGAGGGAGAGGAACAATTGATCCTATTTTATGTTTAGAGGATGATATTAGAAAAGCTCAGATTAATAAGGAAACTGTTGTGTTTTTTGATGTGGAGAAAGCATATGATGTGTTATGGAGGGAAGGGGTAATGATTAAATTACATCAGATAGGTATAGGAGGTAATATGTTTAATTGGATATGGGATTTTTTATGTGATAGTAATATTCAAGTTAAAATAGGATGTCATTTTTTTAAATTATGTAAAATAGAAAATGGAACCCCTCAAGGAAGTGTGGTAAGTCCAACATTATTTTCAGTTATGATCAACGACATTTTTAAAGAATTATCCATCGGTTTTGGTAAGTCACTTTTTGCTGATGATGAAGCATTATGGAAAAGGGGAAGAAATGTGGAACATCTTACTGTTAAACTCCAGGAAGGAATAGATAAAGTGAGTAATTGGGGGGTAGAGTGGGGTTTTAAATTTTCTATTGGAAAGACAAAAGTAATGTTTTTCACAAATAAAAAAATAAGGATTGATAAAAAAGTTGTGTTTATATGGGAAAGAGTTAGAAAGGGTTGATTGGTTTCGGTTTTTGGGGGTAGTTTTTGATAAGAAACTAACTTGGGGAAATCACATAGAACATATTATGGAGAAAAGTAAAAAGGTTTTAAACATTATGAGGTGTTTAGCAGGATTGAGATGGGGTGCAAGTTTTGATTCCCTAAAAAATATTTATGTGTCACTAATTAGATCAAGAATAGATTATGGGAGTGTGGTGTATAGTTCAGCAGCTAAAACTAGGTTAAAAAAGTTAGATGTTATCCAAGCTAGAGCAATGAGAATTTGTTTAGGGGCAGTTAAATCAACGCCAATATGTGCTTTGCAAGTAGAGGTAGGAGAAATGCCATTATGCATCAGAAGGCAGCAGCTAATGGTCAATTATCGGATAAGTTTAAAAGGACATAATGAAGATCACCCAGTTAAGAAAGCATTAGAAAAGCGTTAGGAAAGAGGAAAAAAACAAATTGATAGTTTTGGGTGGGTTGGGGATGATAGAGCGAAAATATTTAATGTTATAAAATATTTAGTCCAACTGTATTGTGGCCTTTGAGACCTACATGGACATGGAAATATATTAATGTAGACAGATCATTAACAAATATTAAGAAAAGAAATACAATAGATATTTGTCAAGAATTTTATAATCAAATGCAGAATAAATATAATAACTATTTGCAAATTTATACGGATGGTTCGAAAGACCCCCAAAATTAAGCAACCAGTATAGCTGTAGTGATTCCTGAAGTAAAGATTAGTATTTCAAAAATAACATCTAATTATTTGAGTGTATTCACAGTAGAACTATGTGCTATTTTATTAGCTTTAGAATGGGTGGAGGATACTAATATAAATAAAATAATAGTTTGTAGTGACTCACTATCTGCATTGTTGAGTATCGGAAAGAGACGTACAAATAATCATCAAAATATATTATATGAGATTATGGCTCTTCACCATAGGATGTGAACAAAATAAAAATGTTATATTATTCTGGACTCCTGCTCATGTAGGTATGGGCAATGAAAGAGCGGATAGGTTGGCTAAAGAGATGATTAAAAAAGATGATATTGATATGCAAGTAAAGTTATCTAAATCTGAAGGCAAAAGTATAATTTGGAAAGAAAGCAAGAAGATATGGGAAGCTAGGTGGGAAAATGAAATAAATGGAAGACATTTATATAGGATACAAAATACAGTCGATGTAGTAAGGATCAAAGGAATAAACAGGAGGGAGGAGATAATTATAAATAGAATAAGAACCGGGCATAGTTTCCTAAATGGAACTCTTTTTAAGATGGGGAAACATCTTACTGGTTTATGTAGTTGGTGTGATGCTGTAGAAATGGTGGAACATGTTTTGATTAGATGTACAAAATATGCAAACCAAAGAAGATTATTAAAAACGGAATTAGGTGTTAGTAGGGAATTGAAATTTGAGAGTGTGATCGATCAGGTATTGAGGGGAAAAAGAAGATTTCTCTAAAAAAAAACACTGGGATCTTTAAGAGAATTTGAAGTATAGATAGTAGGATCCAATAGACGGCAGTAGTGCAACGTGGATGGATGCAAGCTGCCGTTAAAACCTAAAGAAGAAGAAGAAGAAGAAGAAGAAGAAGAAGAAAGAAGAGGGAAAAAAAAGAAATTGTTTCTGTTTGCTGCAGTGAGGTCCTTCTCAAGTCGCGTGACCTCAGTCTAACTCATGTTTGTGGATTTGCCCGGCGGGCATTTTGGAAAACCTTGCTCGAAGTTCATCAGCCGAAAAAACAGGAAGTAACTTTCAACTTGAGAGCAACTGTACGCCTTCAGCAGGGACCAGCAGAACGAGTAAGTGCTGTGTCTTTTTTGTTCACACCACCGAGGCATTTATTAGAGCTGTTCACGGAAATGAAGTTATCCTGCTGTGTAGACCTGAAAATGATTAAACCCCAGTTTACTTAACAGAATTAATTCGGAAACGGTTACGAAGCTGAAGTTGCTTTCCAATTCTAGCTTCCAATAGCTAAAGGGCGATTCCACTTAATTTTTCACTACTTTCCGCATCTTTAAT
>NW_015114163.1:85884-107853 GCF_001443285.1 Poecilia latipinna | reverse complement strand
GAACTTTGAGTTTTCACAAATCAGAAAAAGGTTTCACAAATCCCAAACATGGTTTTAAATATTTTGCTATTAGAGAAGAATAATGTAGTCCAGGGTTAGAAGTGTCTAGGTGTTGTAGTTTTTAAACTAGAGCTGATTATAGATGCGGAAAGTAGTGAAAAATTAAGTGGAATCGCCCTTTAGCTATTGGAAGCTAGAATTGGAAACCAACTTCAGCTTCGTGAAATGGTTTGCGTCACAGCATTAATATAGCGATGTCTTTTTCACCAGCGTTAGATATTAGAATTTCCATCTGCAAACATTTCTTACGTTAAGGCGAGCTAGCGGATTCCTGCCTGTTTGTTGCGTTTACTCTGATGGTTCATCTGTTAGAAAGCATCTCAAACCAACATGGTGCCCCATATCACAAAATTGGCCGGGCGGAGCATAAACTAAAATAAAATGAGAACAAAATGACAGTCACAATACTCTTCCACAATTTAAACAATTATGGTAAGTGTGATATATGTTCCAAGGACTCTCATGTGAAAGTAATTTAAGACTGATTGTCCACAATGCCAAGTTGGAAACTGGCCCATTTTGTCGTTTTTGGTTAATTGAAGGTTTTATTGTAAGCACATATTACGTAAGCTCAGTCAAAAACAGAAAAATCTGGTTTTGTCTTCAAAAATTATCTTTTAATTTGCATAAATTAATATGAAATATATTTTTAACTATTAATACATTGGTAAAGAATCATCTGATTCCTTTTGGCCACTTTCTTGAAACATGTTCCCAATAAAACGGAAAACCTATTGATATTTTTGAGTCAACATGGTTACAAAAATATTACCAAAATAATTTAGAATGAGGACACATTCAGAACAAATGAGTGATAGACTCTGGGCAAAGGTTACAACAGGTATAGCTTACAGCAATGCTAGAATTGAACTTCTTTAGGTAGATTCTGTGTATGGGTTTAAATGACTCTTTTACTTTGTTAGTGAGAAGAAAGTGATTTGGGAGCAACCAGATAAAATTCCAAGACATAGTAACCCGAAAGTGATTCTAATATGGTACAACAGCAGGAATAGAATTCACCTCTTGGAAAGGCATCAGGTTCTTATTGTTATGAAAAAGAGGGATGAGATATATTTTTCCAATAGGAAAATGTATGAAAGAAAGAGTGGAAGATTGATAACCGAGTCTTGGCTTCTGTCTGAATAACATGCAAGTCTCTGCAGAAATGGCACTAAAAACTTTTGCATATTCTCCAGACGAAATGGGAATATTGCATTTAGAGAGAAATTCCTCATAGCTCAACAACATAAGACATGATATTTTTATGTGTCCTTATGTTTCTAGAATATAATGAAATTGGAGTGGTACCCTCGGTGATGATTTAATAGACAAAGTCTTAATCAGTCCTTAGGATGCAACATAAGGGTGTGGTGTGTTTGCAGGGGGGCAAAGAAGATGGAAAGTGGACAGATTAATTTCACAGCTCTTGGGTGGACCAGGGGAAGCTGTTCTTTAGCCACGTGGTTGTTGAGGTAAAACCAGTTTGTGTTCTGGGCGGGTGGGATCAGCAACAACTGGACTTTCTATGCAGTCTGCCAGTATATATTAGGTCCAGATTCGGTAACTGACTCCCCATGACCCAATGGGCAGTTTTCATCACCCAGGCCAAGCCCTTTTTGTCCTGGATTGTGCAGTTGCTGTACCACAGTCATACTGAGGCAGAGGATGCTCTTAATCATGGTTCTGTAGAAGTTCTTGAGCAACTAAGCAGGAAGTCCAACACTTTTCAATTTCCTGAGGAAGAAGAGTCTTTGTTGGGCCTTTCTTGTCAGAAAAGAGGTGTTCAGTGACCAGGTTAGGTCCGAAGTGATGTGAATGCCCAGAAATTTGATGTTGCCTGCGCACTCCACCATCTCGCTTAGAGTTCTAATAGGTGGGTGCACTGTCCTACTGGACCTCCTGTACTCCAGTAAACACCTTTGATCTTGCTGATGTTAAGCACCAGGTTGTTCACTGAACACCACAGGGACAGGTGCTGGATCTCTTATCTGTACAGCAGAGGTGCTCAAGTCCAGTCCTCAAGAGCTACCATCATGCAACTTTCAGATTCATTTCTGCTCCAACACACCTTAATCAAATGAATGGCTTGTTACCCTGGTCAGAGCTGATCTTGATCTATTGCAATAAGGATTCATCTAAAAGTTGCAGGACGGTAGCTCTCAAGGACTGGACTTGAGCATCCCTGCTGTGTACGTTGTCTCATTGTTTGTCAGACCCACCACAGTGGTATCATCTCTAAATGTTAGAACCCTGTTAGAGGAGTGGATGGCTACACAGTTATGGGTGAACAGAGTAAAAAGAACTGGACTAAGCACAAAGCCCTGTGGTGTGCCTGTATTGAGGACCAGGGTGGATGATGTTCGGTCTTCTATTCTCACCACCTGGGGCCGGTAGGTGAGAAAGTACCTGATCCAACGGCACATTGATATTGAACATCCCCAGTTGTGGCGCTTCATTATCAGCTTCTCCGGGATGACGGTGTTAAATGTTGAACTGAAGTCATCTGCAGCATCCTAACATAAGTGTCAGGATGCTGCAGATGTGTCAGGGCTGTGTGTAGTGCAACAGAGAAAGCATCCTCTATGGACCAGTTCCTCCTAAGCAAACTGGTGCCTGTTGATAAACTGTTCCTCAATGGTCTGCCTGTACCTAAGTTTTGCCAGCCGTATTCCTTTTTTCAGGTCTCTTTGGGTATTAGTGTAGGCAAACTTGCCAGATGACCTCAGATGGCATGATTGTATCGTCTCAGACCAGATATCACTACCAAGATTCCAGAGGGAATTAAATGTACTAAGGAAAATGACAAAAAAGTAATCCACAGTTACTTGTGTAAGTAACTGCAACAGAGCAGGTTGGTGAAAGATTACTTGCAACAGGATCATTAAGTTTTTGTATAGTGAAGTAGCTTACTGTTAGTCACACTGATTGTCACTGGATAAATTCTTGGAGATGGGACAACTACTTAGTTTAGCTTCAGTGAGCCACTGTTGGAGTAGATGGCAAAGACTCTTTTAAACCCAGGCAAGAAGCTAGGAATGTATAGATCTGTGCATTTAGGACTGTGTTTCTACATCTAATCTTTAATTGGCTGTTTCTTTTTATTTCCCTAGACAAGTCAAGTGCTTCCTAGAAATGTGGGTGTTCCTTCGGCCAAAAGATGATTCATGATCCTCTGTAAAATTACAAACTGCTACAACCAAGGAATGACATTTTGTCATTATGTACTGAAGATTACAGAAGCTCATCTTTCTACTTAGAATCAACTGGACTTGGCACAATCATAACAGAAAATCTCAGGAAAACAAAGACCTACCGATTTCACTAAAGATCAAAGCAAGCACTACATTCCTTGACTCAAACCATGGAGAGGCTTACTCTTTAAAATAAGGATAAGAGCCAGAATTTCCATTTGGGTGACTTTGCAATTTGGACCACTCCCAGAGAAAACAGTCCCTACATGTATGGTGGACAAGAAGGGACAAACTCAACTGAATGGGCCTTCAGTTTTTGGTGTGTTTTAGTGTCTCTAAGGAAGAACTACGTCGAGGCTCAACAAAGGATACCTTGAACAATTTAGTGACGGAGTCTCCCCATTCAGACCAATATTAATTTCACACCAATGTTTTAGTTTTATAAGAAACGTTATGGACGATTCTCAAAGCTTCTATCAGAAAATGTTCTTACATTCATCTCTTCATTGTCAACCATCCACTGTCGGTGCCTTTACAGACAATATACTGACAAATGACCAAATATGTGAATGGATTGCTTCCACGGTTTCCGAATTTAGGTACGCAAGAGAACATGGTGTGTTCACCAACAGAACCTGTGAGCAATGCGACACTCTGCTCCAACCTGAAACCAGCACGTCACCTCCCACCTTGGTAGTCAGCCACCCCCAGGCCTCCATCTCTGATAAAGACGATGAGCACAAGCAAAGTTCTAACCTAACTGTTTCTCAGCGGGGCTCCCTCACAGTTGGTCAGTCACCTGAAGAAGACGGTTTGAGGACAACTACAAAATCAAGTTCCGAGAAGAAAGGTGAGCAGCCTGGTGAACCACATGCCAATTATACATTTGACCTTTAACCTCCAGAGGTGTCTTTGGAAGAAAGATGGCATTTTTCCGGGGAATAGACTAAAGTATGGGTGCATCAATAAATCAATTCCAATTTTCTTAATTTTAGGATATCAGCCAATACTTTCATGTACAACCGATCTTATCTACCTCTGAAAAGACCTGAAAATCTGCCAGTGAGCCCCTATTGCTCTGCTGTGAGAGGTGGCAGACTGATGACCTGCCCGCAAGGCCACGTCAGCACTGCACGGTTAACAAGTTTCAGCAACTTTCCAGACAAAAGAAATCTGCATCGGCCAAAATCAGAATTGGAAGATTAGGTTTTTTGATATTGATTGCCCAAAACACTGCAATTGGTGCACTCTACTAAAAAATTATTTTTTAAGCTAATAGAAAACATTTGATCCAAAATATTATGAAGCTGTACAATTTGTCAACATTTCTTTTTTTTCTTTTCCGAAAACATTACATAAACCTGAGCAGGTAAAACGGAAAAAAATCACAATATTTTTGATGGGTGTAAAATAAACTGTGACCGCAGAGTCATTTCAACTAGCTGACTTTTGACCTGCAAAGCAGAAAATTTAGACACAACTGATCTAAATATTTGTTTATATTAAATATAGTGCTTATGCCATTCTTCCTTTATACAATGAGCAAGTTAGAATTATGTGTAATATGACATCGGCAGGGATTTTTTTCTCCACATTTGAACCTGTAGAGATCTTCACTTTTTTTTTTTTTTTTTTTGTGATGGTGTCATTTACAAGAAGGAAAAGGTGTCACCAGTGGTTGATTAGCAGTACGAGTGCACCAATTTTTCTGGCAGATAACCAAACTTTAAAAAGCCTGACCTGCCAATTCCCATTTTGGCCAGACCAATACCATTTTTTTTTTGTCTGAATTATCACTTAAAGTATCAAGAAAGTCGCCGAATTGGCAATAGTGGGGTGAGTATTGTTAACTGCAAATGTGCAGAAATGGTCTGGTAAGCTGGTCTGTCAATCAAATCTCTCTCACAGGAGAGCAAAAGACAACAGTAGTTGATTTTTAGACCTTTGGGGTAGATAAGATCAGGGATAAGATCTGCTTCACTGATCATAGTTCTCCCAAAATTAAGGAAATCAATGCCAATGAATTGGTGCACCACTACTTTCCAGATATGTTTATGGAGTAATGATGGAAGTTAACTTAGAAAATGACATAACTGCACAAATATTTATTCATTGTTCTGGAAAATGTACCGTTTTTTCAAGAGTCAACTGACAGTTATTGTATAGTGTGTAGGTAACATTTTTTTTACATTTTTTTTTTTTATCTTTGAACACCTACAGAACACTCACAGATCCTGTCAGAAATCTCCAGCACCCATGGGAAGAAGGATGAACAGAATCCTGTCGTTAACACTACCATTGACGCCTTTATCAGTGATAAACTGATAAAGGAGTCCAGTCGAACAGTGGATGGCAATTCATCAGATAAAGACTCCATGTTTCGGTTAGATGGCAGCAGGACTTTAGATGACAAAGACGGAAAAAGTGAAGTTTGTCAGCAGCAAAAGGGGAATGAAGTCAAAGAGGGGAGAGTAGTAGCTGCCTCGAGGTCAAGTACAACCAAAGAGTCCAGGAAAGCTGGTAAAACTGAAACTGATAGAGCAGGCTCAACGAGTTCACGCCAACAGAACTCAACCAATGTATTGGACAAAAGGTTCCAGCAAACCAAACCTAACCATCCAGCACAAAGCAACACAAATGGAACACCAAATTTTCCAATTCTAACTGATCCTCTGTATCATGATAATTCAGATGTGCTGAGGGTAGCGCAATATGAAGACGTAAGTGAAGATGAGAATCAGGACAGTGGGAAGATGAGCTCTACCCCACCTGTTGTGTCTGAGGCCTTCAGTAAAACATTAGAGAATGTGCAGATTTACGATTCTCCCAATACACCCACACTCGATGAAATAACAGATGTCCATTCTCCGTATTCTGTTGAAACTGCTGATGAGTCAGAACATAACTTGTGTATTGAGAGAGATCTTGGAGGGCAGACAAACCACTTCTATGAGGAATTTGAATTTGAAGAGTCTGATGAGGAGAGTGATGTTGAGTTTGAAGTGGTACCTGTAATAATGTCAGACCTTAACCCTGAACCGGTGGAAGAGGAGCCTGCTTTAGGAAAAGTGATACAACATGACGGTGATCATGAAAACCAAATACACCAGCATGGTGTAAGTACAAGACAAAGTTGTGCTCCAAAGCCGGTACCAGCATCTGCATTTTCCAAGATGGCCATCTTTGACACGCCAGACGATCAAGAACAGGCCATTAGATGTGGTCAGGTTTCCTTTGTCGCACTCCCCTGTGGCAGCCCTGAGTCAACATCAGGACAAGGTGAGGACAGTTGTCCCACTGAGGACAGTTGTTCTTATTCATCTGGTCCTGAGTGCAACTATATGACTGTGTCCAAGGAGCTATACAAGAGCATATCATCTGCCCAAAGAAAGACTGACCACTGCGTCCCCGAAAACAGGGAGGATGTGCAAGTGCCTCCAGATGATGGTATAATTGACAACATGGCTTTGGATGCGGAAGATGACCACTGCGAGTCAGAGATGAAGAAACAGTCTCAACCTTCAGAGAACTCTAAACAAAATTATGAAAGTGTTGTGATTATTTTGTCTGACTCAGATGAAGAAGGTAGGGAAAATCACAATATGGCAAAGATGGCTTCGACTGCAACTTCAGTAGACTGTGGCAGAGGTTCTTCGAACACAGCAACTCCTGAAGTAGCAAGATTGGACAAGAACCAAAAGAGCAGTAGGTCAAGAGTGAGTTGCCAACAGTCTGACAGTGAAGATCCGACAAGAGAGGTTATCTCAGTGGAAGCAGAGGACAGTGACGACTTCTCAAATACATGTGTAAATGTTTTGGTTCCTGAAAGGAAAAAACAGAGAACAGCCTTTAGCCATCCCAGACTTTTATCAGAGGCAGAAGTCACTAAAAACGTATACATAATTGATCGCATGATTTTTAAAGAATCTAAAACTGGTGAGCCGGCTACACTTGTCAGGGTACCCAGAGACCCCAGGCAAGGACCACGTGAATCCATGTCAATGGCAAAGTCTTCATTTACAGAGGGGGATGGGATTAGAGAGCAACCTGACAAACCTGCCTCCATCCCCACTAGAACTCATGTAGAAGCCCACAGGAACTCCCATAGACGCATCATGCATGCTTCACCGTCTCCCTCCTCTGCGATGGATCATTGCTTCACTCCTGCAATGTTTCCGTCATCTTCAGCTCCTGTTCAGTCAATGCAAGTCGTCAGCCATGCAAGGAGAAAAGTGTTTAGAACCTGGAAAGATCAGCATGTCCCTCTGCGCAGGGAGAAAAAACACAAGAGGGCAAATGCCATCAGACATCCTCGCTAGATGGTTTGTCAGCAGCTCAGATGCCAATGGTTTTTCCCAGGCTATGATGATCACTGAGAATTCCATTTGTTCATTTACATTTTATTCATAATTCTATTAAACAGTAAAATATGTATAAAGTATCACATTCTAGATGTTATAAATATATCTTACTGTCTTACTTCCAGTATTGCACCTCATTGTTTTTTTGGGACAAATGTAAATTTGAAATGCCACATCTGAGTGTTTTATCAACCTCATGTTGTACTGAACATTTGACTTAAATCCTGACTGCTCACCTACACCTAGTTTTGTTCTTTTTCTCAAGTGTAGCGCTGACTTCAAAATTAAACTTTATATGCCTTCGGAGCTGTATCACTGCTGTTTGTATTTCACCACAGGGTAAGCTGGCATGAAGGTTTTATTTCTATATGATACATTACGAAGTAAGGTTTATTTCATGTTTTTTTTCCACAGTTAAATACAGCAAAGCAAAGTAACTGAAACCTGGAGGAGAGTAAAGTTTTTTGCTGAGAAATGAAGTCCGACTAAGCAGTCTGTTTGTGTACTGGGCAATCAATATCTGCACTTGCTGCTTTTGTTTTTGATACGTTAGGACTGGTATGGAGAAAATCAACCTGTGATTGGGTCGTTTCCAAGTTATCCTCTTCCTCTGCAATGCAGTCATATATCAGGGTCTGTATTTTCAACTTTTCTCAGTCCTCTCAGAGCTCCTGTCTTCGCTAAATGGTTCTGTCAAGGAGTCTTAGCTTGGAATGACAGCATTTATTAACTTTGAGAGGTGTGGTTGACCCTGTTCCAATGTATGGGTGGACCTCATTGCTAAGTGTGATGCTCTTCAAGAGACTGGTTGATCTACTTGATTAATGGGGCATTACTACCACCAACTGGTAAGAAATGTGGACCAAATGTAAGCCCCTACCTCCTTGTAGGGGTAGGGGCTACAAAAAAAAAAAAAAAGAAATCACACTATTAAAATTACACTCTTAAAAATTGAACATGGTGTGGTAGTTTTTGTGTTGAGTCTAATATACATTAATATGGTCTAGTTTTGTGTTTGGTATCCTCATTAGCTGCAGTAGAACTACAGCTATGCCAACTGGGGTCCGGTCTGTTGGGGTGAAAAAAATGGCATACTTAAATATATTTTAAATATACCGTATTTTTCTATAGTACATTTTTAGTAAGTTTAATAACTTACTAAAGTGGATATACTTAAGATTATACTAAAAATGTAAAGTACATTTCTAAAAGTATATTTTTTCTAAAATATACTTTAAATTCTAATAGAATATAAAACTAACATTATACTTCGGATAATCATTTTAAAAATGCACTTTGCATGTATTTGTATAAATGTTTATATACAAGTGTACATTTTAAAAATATATTACAAAAATATACAAACAATACTTTAGTGAAGTTGTACTTTTGGTAATATTTACAAATGGGTTCTATGTATATTTTAGTAAACCTCAATAAATCTTAAATACATTTCAATAATATTTGTACGTACTTTGTAAATGGTGTGAAATTAGACTATATTTCAGTGAAAAATTTTCAGTGTTTCCATACATGCTACTTTATGCTAATAAAGTATGCCTTACCAAGTGCCTTAATATTTTATATTTTGTTAAAAAGGCAAAAAAGAAAAAAAAAAGAACAATCCTTATAGTGGAACTTACTGAGGCGTTTAACAAAGTAATAAATGTTTTGTTCATGCCTCAAAACATCAAACATTGACAGTTTAGTGACAAAGGTTCTACAGCAAGAATAATACTTGTTCTTAACACTAATTGTAGAAGGTATTTTTAGTTTTACATCTCTCCGAATATGATCTGTTGTTTTCAGTCAGAAGCTATCTGTACCCACTGATTGGAACTAAATCTTGTGACATTGCAGAAGCTCATCAAAACAATGCATATTCACAGCTAAAGGCAGTCCACAAAATAGTACAATGTGTGACCTTTTAATTTTGGTTGCGACTTTTTTTGGCCAGGCAGTGTAATAATAAACTGTCCTTTGCACATTAGGATCTGAACAGCCCTGAAGTGCAGGAAGGCTTGCTGCAGATGCAGAAGATGGGATGGCAAAACTGAGCAAGAGGTTTAGTACCCCACTGAATGTTACCATGTTCAGGGCGTAACTGGACCTTTTGCGGTATTGTACCGCGTTACATCTGTCTGTGTTTCCCCATCAATATACTGTATCTACTGGGAGCATGTTGATGGGGGAGGAGAGAATGCGTGCTCACACTCAACCTGGAACTAGTGTGCTCTTCTTGCACAAGGAAGGACTAAACTCAGGAACAAGAAAACGGGACACAGAATGGAATGTTTTTATTTTTTAATTGTTATGTTGTGTTTTAATGTACAGCACTTTGTATCAGCTGTGGTTGTTTTAAAGTGCTTTATAAATAAAGTTGGTATGGTATGGTATGGTATGGTATGGTAACAACAACTTAAGTGGCAGATCAGTTGAAACACATGAGGATGATGAGACATTGCAGGTAATATCACAAAGTTATACTGGTGTCCATGAATACAATAAAAATATGAGGCAACCAAAGTGAGAAACTGAACAAGACATAATAAACCAAGAAAGGCAAACACTAGAGGACTAGGCTAAAAAAAAAAAAAACTAAGTAGAAATGTACAGTGAGCAAAATGCAAGAATAAACTATGAAAGTTAATGCATAGACAAGCTACATGGCAAGGCCTTTTGCACAATTATTTATAGAAGGGACTGAACAAATTATGGTAAGACCATAACTGAATCCAAAACAGCAGATTATAATAATTAAAAAAAGATAAAGGAAATAAAAATTCAAGAATGGCAACACTATGAAAATAGACCTCAAGGAAAGAATTAAGACGGCCATAACTATGAAGCATGACATATCCAGCAGAGGGGTGTAAAGGAGTCAAAAAACGTGAAAAACTAAGACAGGCACTACGTCAACATATTTTAATCAGGTAAAAGCAAGAAGTATCCATCCAAGAATGTACTCAAGTAAGAGTAAAAAAAAAAGTTAAAAATATTTGGTGGAAAGGTTACTCAAGTATTCAAGTAACTATTTATTTGGCAGCAACAGCTAAATAAATGAGTAAAGCAAGTTCTGATAAGTCAGCTCAGTGTCCAGGCAATCAACAGCTATGCTTTGCCGGTAATCAGCAACTCTAATGGGGTTAAAAGTTCACCAAGGGAAGCAATTCAGACCACTAAGGTTAAAACATGAAAGCTTTTCACCACACATGGTGAATTCCACTCCAAATCCACTATCCACAGGCTATACACAAAACGCACAGAAGGAGCAGTGGTCTGGCGAGCATCAGTGCGATCATCAAAGATTAATTATTGCAATATTTCAAAAGATTTCACTCCTAGGAATAGCTAGGATACTGCAAAAATCCCTCAAGCTCCCAGGACTCTGGTAGAGGACCTGAGCTTGAAATGAAGATCCACCTTCTGCCAAGGAGAGAGACGGCTGGGTCAAAGAGTAGCTTTTATATAAATATATATTCACTACAAGAGCCTTGAGCACATATTTAATGTTAGCAGCAATTTTTACTTTTACTATCTGTATTCTAATTCACTCAAGGGCACCCACACATTGACTTTCTTTAGATCTGTATCTGTAAAAGATTTTGAAAATAATTGATGATTGTCTTTAATTTCACAGTTATGGGATAACGTAGTCTATCAGAAAAAAAAAACATTTTATGATTGTAATATGACAAAGTGTTCAAAGCATATATTATTGTCTCTTGTAAGACAATGTAAAATACTTCCTTGTGGGAGATGAAC
Organism: Poecilia latipinna; assembly: GCF_001443285.1. NCBI lineage: Eukaryota > Metazoa > Chordata > Actinopteri > Cyprinodontiformes > Poeciliidae > Poecilia > Poecilia latipinna. The sequence goes on along the minus strand of NW_015114163.1, from coordinate 96,476 downwards.
TATTTTTGTTGCTCAGTGTAAACCTGGAGATATATGGTCACTTCCTCTTTTAAATTTCCATCTTTGATCCTCTTTTTGTGCTCTTTATTCGCATTTATTTGCATTGCATTACAATTCTCACTCGATTGTAGTGAGAATTTGTGCATTTAATTGGAATTGGAATAATGTGCTTTCTATCTCACTTTTCAGATTATGAGTTTTGCTCCCCAAAAGCAGGGCTTTTAATGTGCTTTCCATTATGAACGTGTTACCTTTAAGGGGACAATCAACTTGAAGTTTCCAGAGAGTCAGGTGCCTGAACCGGATGTGTTCCGGGTGGATGCTGCCGCCTTTGGCAGAGTATATAAAGGTATGGGCCGACACGGTATGACCTCCGTGTTCCCAAACATCCCTGTGGGAGTGTAGTTGAAGCGGCGTCTCTGACGGAGCGGACAGGCGCGAGGTGCGGTTGTTTGTTTTATGTTCTTAATTAGCCTAGCTTCCTCCGGAAACTGTGACGTGCTATGATCAAAGCATGTGGAGAAAGTTTACCTCGCGCTTGATGTGTGGAATATCTAAAGAAGTTCACATGAAAGCTGACAGCAGCCAAGCATAGTTGGTCCCAAATGGAGTTTTAATTGCTTCACCGATTACCTAATTTCCTCTTTCTGACGGCATGAATCTGAGCCAGCCGCCAGGAGAGTCAGCTGGATAGAAAGACAGTTTTTACCGCATTTCTGTGTCTTTTGTTAGGTTCTGAGCTCCTATTCTCTGCGGTTCTGTAGTGTCTGTAAATGCACCGTCACTGCTCTGGCAGCCGCCCAGACTGCGCTCAGCCTGCCCGGGTTGAGACCAGTAGCTCCTCATTCCTCCTTCTGTTACCCTGTTCCTCCTCCTCTTCCAGGAGTTCTCATCATGGTGCAGCTGTCTCCATCCCATACCCTGGCTGTGACCCAGGACTCTGCTGATGGGGAGGACAGGCAGGGGGAGCAGCTGGATACTATCAGTAGCCCGAAGGTGGAGAACCTGCCAGAGGGGCTGACCAGCCCTCTGGTCAGTCTGGAGATGTCCACAGCCTACCATGGCTATGAAACATACATAGAAGATGGCCTCATCTGCCTGAAGCACAAAGTCCGTAACTTGGAGAAAAAGAAGGTAAAGTGTCTTTGCTGTGTAGTAGGTGAAAGGGGTCTCCTGCACTGTTCATCATGCATCTTATTTATCCTCAGCTGAAGCTGAAGGACTACCAGAAGAGGCTGAGCCTGGGAGAGGTGCTCAACAAAGATCAGATGGTGAGACCAAGTTGCTAAGCAAATAGGAAATTGAAAAAATTGCAAGTTCTTATTTCCATGTATTCAGATGAGTGTACTGTAGGTTGCTGTAGAGAAGTATGACGAGGTGCTCCATAACCTGGAGTTTGCACGGGAGCTGCACAAAACCTTGGATGGTCTTACCCAGAATGTAAGTGTTTTTATGTTTGCTCAGTTCCAGGGTGTTAGGGAGCTACTTTTGTATCTCATGAACTTGATAAATTAACACTTTGACATTCCACCATGAATTTCAATATATTGATATGCATGTAATTTGTATGAAAAATATTTTTTGACACCTTTGTTGCTATTGCCACTGTTATGGCAGTATGGTCTGAAACATAAATTGTGAGAAAATGTATGTGTTTAGGATACACTGCTGCTCTTACTCCTCCCAGGGTTAACTAGAAACAACCAATCAGAGCCAGGAGGCGAGACAAAGCCCTGTCGATCAGTCTTTTCCCCATCAGCAGATCTTATTGTGACTGCTCAGGCTAGTTAGCATAGCCACCAATGATGGTGGACATGTGGTTTTTCTGGAAAAGTAAGTTGTTTCACAAGGGTGATTGACAGCGCTAAGACCCTCCTCCTGACTCTGATTGGTTGTTTCTGGTTGGAGTGTTGCGTTTCTTCAGATGGCAATAGTGACTCAGGGAGAAGGTGGAGGAGAGCAATCTTTTCAGATAGATAATCTGTCTCATAACAAACTGTCCTGACATGGTGACAGTTTTAACAAAACATTTTTATAAAAATTACATACTGCAGCTTTGAAGTGAAACTTACCCCCAAATCAACTTTTTTGGCTGATAAACTAAATAGCTTGTGTAAGGTTTTATTTTTGTTTCTGTGCATTTTTTTTTTTTTACATTTTTGTGCAATCATTTCAATTTGACATTATTTAGCTTAAAACTGTTTTACTACTGGGCTCATGGGTCAAACTGTTTTTGGGCAGTTGAATATTCCTCTTGTTGCAGCAGTACAGTACAATCCCCTCCCAATCCCTCTCTCTCTCTGCCGCCTGCCTTGTGGTGAGTCAAGAGCTGTAGCGAGTGTCGCTATGGCGAATAGCGACATGACATAGCTTTACTCAGCTTTACAAGTATTTGCAATGTGGACACAGAGTGGAATGGGTCTGCTCTGCTCTGACTGTTGATGAAGGTTTGGTGTTGAACTGCTGACTGTCAGACTGAGGCAGGAGGAGAAGCTAATGGAGGCTAATAATGGCCGCTCTCGCTGCTAGCTCAGGACAGACAGGCTGAAGCTGAGCTGCAGAGCGTTGTCACCAACAATACAGTTTCTAGATTTATCACTAGCTGCTGTTTTAAAAAAAAGTCACTAGGATTCTGAAAAATTGATAAATATAGCAACAAAGTAGAAAAGGTGACTCAGTGCTTCTTTTGTCCTGATCAAAGGCCTACTTACCCCTCTCTCATCCCCACATTCAGCCTTGGCTCCGTCCACTTTGCTGAATTAAAAAATATATCAGATTTGTCAGGTTATGCTTTCAAAGGAGGGTTAGATCCATCCATCCATCCATCCATCCATCCATCCATCCATCCATTTTCTTACGCTATTATCCCATTGGGGTCGGGAGGAGTGCTGCTGCCTATCTCCACCTGTCAGCGGGCATGAGGTGGGTTAGTTGCACTTTAAGTTAATTGCTTACATGTTTGCAAAGGAAATCCTATCCTGTTTTGGCGCCCAGGGCAAACAACCCTGCTGGTTCCAAAGCTCCACCTCAGAGCGTCAGTCACCCTGCGGGGGCTGCACTTAACAAACACCTGGTGGAACTGCATGTCTGCTGAGCTTATCATATGAACTACAACACTGTTGCAACAGAATTGTCATAACAACTACAACTTTGTTATGATGTACTGCATGGGGAGTCTCTCCATGATGTTATTAAAGAAACAGAAGCCAAAATCAAAACATTGGATACAGTTGTGAAATCAAGTTTCTTTTAAGATGTTTCTGATATATACATCATTTTTATAACTGAAGGTAACATAGCTACTTGATGGTACCATTTTATAGCACAATGTGCCTGAATGCATAATATGTCCCCCACCCCCACTAAAAGAAAACCTAACCATTATTGAGTTTTGGGGAAAAATGAGATGAATATGAATAGTATTGACATTAAGAATTCTTCTGTAGAGTTTAATTTCTTTGGTATCGACCATGCACATCAACATTTCTGTAAATGCGCCAGAATTAGCCCAAAAGCCATTTTCTTTTGTTGTTCCTGGACAATGAGTGAACATCTTGCCTGCAGTTGCTGAAGGCCCAGAGGAAGGTGGTTAAAAAGGAACAAATTGCAAAGATGGAGACTGAGAGGAGGCATCTGGCCCTGGTGCTTCAGTTTCAACACCTTCTTGGTGGCCTACAGCAGGAGCACATAAGGAAAGACGTCATGGCAGGATGCAATCATGCACCCTACATCCCAGCTCACCAGCTGCACAGCCTGGACCAGCTTGCTGCTATGGTGGGGGTCAAAAGGGATGGCAGAATGAGGTGAGGTGCCACTCTTAGACATGGCTTTTCATTTTCTATACTCACTATTTTGAACAACCACAGCCATACTACAAAAATGATCAAAGAATGTCCTTAATTTAGTGTAGTTGCAGGTACTTTTCAACTGTATAGGTTGAAAAGTTTGTCGGCCTGTGGTTGACCCCTCAAGAAGGCAAAACAACACAGAACATTATTGTTGTTGACCAAAATAACTCTTGTTTCAGCCTGACAGCCAAGATTCTGGAAGTAATTATTCCAGTTTTATTCTAGATGATTGGGAGCTGTGTATGTGACACAGCACGGAGTATTGACTTCTTAATACAGCTCCTTGTATTTGTCACAAAATAGATTTTAGTAGTTGTGAATGTGGGCCTCCCCCCCCACTCCCCCCCCCAAATCTTCAAGCTGCTTAGTTCTTGCAGCTGAAAGGAAAACATTTTCTGTAATTCATGTTTCAAACAATTTCAAATATAGAGTAGCTTCCCCCATAGGCTAGTTTTGCAGAAAAGTGTAAACTATCTGAAATGCCACCTGTTGACATCTTATAGCTCCTCTTTGCTTTGTGCTGCAGCTTGGCGGAGCAGATGGACCAAGCTGCCCTAGTCTACATAGACCTTCTGGATGGAAAAGACAAACCTGTGGCTGGATCCACATGTGAGTTGTACTACGACAGATAATTATGTCTGGGGAAAAGGCTTTTGAGATTTGTGTTAAGGTACACTTGTTTTGCTTTCGTAGAATAACCAGACTTTAAATGGCGTTCTTGATGTTTCAACTCATAATCCCATGTTGAAGATAATTTTTATAATTCAGAAGGAGGGGCTGTGGAAGGATGATGACTTCATGTCTACAAAATTTTATGGGTCAGGACATGACGGAATCAGCTTTCTATGATGTAGACCAGAGTTATGTTCACCTGTGGTGCAGCTGGAACTGGTGGAGAAGGTTGCTCTGCACAAACATCCCTGTCATCGTTGCAAGTACTTTTCTTGGTAGGAGAGTCGATACCTGATCCAGCTATAGCCCACAGCAGAATTCGGGGAGAAGCTTCTTAGCTGGATTTATGAGAGGAGAGTCATCTGGGATTAATGACCTTTGACCAATTGTCCCATCTCACTTCATTCCATAAACTAACTTATTAGCAACCGGAGCTTAAATTGGCTCCCACTGACCACGCTCGTTAACAGTCGCTCTCCTCTTTTTCACAACAGGCTCTTGGAATTCGCCCAGGTTTAATTTACCTTCTATAATTTAGCATTAAAACAATATTAATACAAGTATTTTGCATTGGGTCTTATTCAATTACTCAAAATGTTTAGACTTCATTCTTTAAAAGTTTCCAGCCTGCAGAAAGTTTTAATTTCCCCCTTTTTCAGGAAGCCTGCTGTTCCTGTTTCATGACACTGTCTCTGTCTGACTTTGATTTCTCATGAATAAATACAAAAAAGAAATAGAATTAAAGCAAAGCTTGCATGACACAAAACATTAAAGCACAATCTCATTGATCTTATTGAAGTTTGATTTTACTGTTGGGTTAGGGTTAGGGATGATCTTGGGTTATCTTGACCCTGAATGCACGCAATCAGATACACAGTCCGCCTGCATCTGTCTGATTGTAAGGTGCAGTCACTCTTGTCTTGAATGATAAGAAATTGCATCATGACTTTAGACCCACCATGTAATCCTGTGTAGATGCATCTAATAAATGTCTGGAGAGGAATGAGCTGACTGGTGTCTCCTTAATCAGAAAAGAAAGAAGAAAAACTTCTGAGAGAACATGATCTACTGCATGAAGTTTGCATTTTCCTAAGAGGCAGTGAGGGATGTAAATGACTTTGAGCATTACATCATATTATGATGTTAATCCAGGGTATCTCTCTTTATATTATAAGCCTGGTTGTCCACTAGGCTTTGCCCGCAAATCCCCAAACCAGGCTTAGGTTTTTTTTTGTTGTTGTTGTTTTTTCCATCCATTGTTTTTTGCACATCAGGAACAGTAATGGGAAAGACTAAGATCAGTTTGTAACTGATGCATTGAACTAGGCATGAGGGCATGCTCACCAACTGTGCTTACACCTGCCCATTGGCTTCACATGATATTATTTAAAAATTATGATGCCTACTCGTGCACCTCTGAATTTGTACCTTAACTTTTCTTTACTTAAAAACACTGTGGGCTGCTGGTGAACTGCACTGACCACCAGACTTGGCAGGATTTCTGGTGGACAGCTCAGGAATAGAACTGTAATATTAATAAAAAACATACCTGGAGTAGTGTTTTGGTTGTTGTCCACTGGTGTGGACTGGTGATGTGTCCAGAGTCTATGCTGCATCAGCTGGGGATGTGCACTAGTCCACACACTACTACCCTACAAGGATTAGGCAGGTTCACTGATGGATAAATCATGTTTTTGCTGTAAGTGGCATTTCAAATGTAGTTTTCAAACATTGTTGCCCTGTGGAGAGCGACAGGTGGCACTCTCAACCAAAGTTACCATGCTGTGATATTTATAGAATTAAATCATTGGCTCACTATGCTAGAAGCTTTTTAATGTTTTAAAATCATAACTTTTTGAAAATTTTGGTATGCCTTTGGTAACCTGTATGTGTTACTTCAGATAAGCTGCTGAAAGATGAGCTCATCAGACTGTTGAAGTACAATTTCTTCAGTTGTCTCCCACCTCCACCCACCAAGGCTCCAGAGTTGTCTCCGACTTCAGCCAACCCGAGTGGTAAGATCATGGTTGCATAAATGTTGAACCAGGAAGTGGACTTCAACATTTTTAGAAACTCGGGGCCCATATTTGCCTCTAACCAGGTATGTTCAGATTTCATAAAGCTATTGGAGCTGGATTTTTTTTTTTTGGTTTGCCTTGTTGTCAAACTTTGTCTGCTTTTTATGCAGATTTCTACAACAAAAAGTGCTTTATAGGATTAAAAAATGGTTTACTTTTAAATGCATAGGATCTGGAAGACCATTCCAGAAAATATAGTAGACCAAGGAGACTGAAAAACTAACAGGTCAACAAAATTTTGAATTATACAAAAGGTGAGGGAACAAAGAGGTGTGTGTGTGTGTGTGTGTGTTATATATATATATATATATATATATATATATATATATAAAGAGAACCCAGTATACTTTAGGTGCCCAAAGTGGGTCCTGGAGGGCTGGCATCCTGCATGTTCTAGTTCTCCCACCTCCACCTGGTGGTAGAAACAACCTTCTCAGCAGGTCAATGTTCTTCTCAGGACTTCTACTGAGCCATCATTTGATCCAGGTGTGTTAAACCAGGAAGAGAACTAGAACTTGCAGGATGCCGGCCCTCCAGGACCCACTTTGGGTGTAGATACTTCACTTTCACATGTCTGTGTTTTTTTTCTGCTTCTTGGCATACTTGCAGTTGAGGTATGAAGTAGCTGTAATTAAGCCTGATCATTGCCTTCCTGTTCAGTTCCACTCAAAGACCTTTGACCTCTTCATGAAACAAGATGTCCAGTTATCTTGTATTTTTGCTTCTGACATTTATGCATACAAAAATGGAAAATTGCAATCATGATTTTTTTTCTTTTGTGCCCTGCTGTCAGCCTTAAAGTCGATGCCTAAAGAAAATTCAAAGGAGGTAAAAACATTCATTCTCTTTTCACCTGTGTAGTTTTCTGTGACTGCAGTTATACTCAAAAACCTGCTTACCTATTGGGTTTACCTCAGCTTTTCAACAAGCTCTACCTGACTGATTTGGAGATTTTGAACAGTCAGAACTGGAAGGAGGATTTTCAGGCTGTGAGGGAGCAGGAGCCTCCAGATAGCTGGGATTCAGAATTCGCAGATGGACCTCTGTCACCCCAAATTGCAGTTAACAAACCATGGAAAGGGGCCGCCACTTTCATACCTAAGGTTGTCCAAGTCCCCTCTAAAAAACGCTCTACTGAAAGCAAACAGGTGAGCTTGAACATGTCCAGAATAGATTCAACTTACAAAATAAATGACTCTGTCAATTTCTATATCTAAAGTTCACCTAAAATGTTGTTTGCTAATGATTATGCGACTTTATAAAATTATCTCCAGAGAAAAGAGAAGAAAACCAAAGGAGAGCAAAATGCCAAGTTGGTGAGTGTAACATCTAGCTGACTGAAGAACTGTTTCTCCATGCTTCTCTGCTGTGAGACTATTTCTGGTTCCCTATAGCCCAACCAAATGAATTTACTGGTGGAAGTTTTCAGCTCCCCCTCTGCCTTACCCAAAGACCCCGTACTGCGGAAGCAGCACCTTGAGGACCTCATGACTAAGATCCATGGCTCCTTCACTTTCATGCAGGTGGTCTTTAACTGTGTGTAAATCTAATGAGTTGGGATAATTAATTTTCCTGTTTCCTAATGAAGGTGAGCAGATGTTCATCTTGACAGAACAAGATGAAAACCTCCAACTGAACAGTTTCCTGAACAGTTCAGGAAACTGCAGCTGCAGAAACTGGAACTTGTTTATAGCTCTAATGAATGTATCATGCACACAGTGTACTGGTCTCTGAACATGTAAACATAAAGAACATCAGTACTCTAGTTTGAGAATAATACTAGTAATTGTTTTACTGGTAATATGTGAAATGACCAAAATTACCCAGAGGAGAGGGAAGATTTTGTTGGAACCTGAGTATATCAAGCTGATCACTATAGCATTGAGTTGGGCCACATTAAGTCAGCCTGCTGGAGTTTAAAACTACATATTGGCATCACCAAGTTGAGTGATAAATGAACTGAAGTGAATGCCTCTTCATCATAGCACCTGTTAAAGAGATGCATATACCAGAACATCCTAAAAAACATCTGAAAAATATTTAGATGTTTGGTCATTAATTTCATAAAGGTGAATCTTTCTGTTTTTATATAGATTCTTACACTTGGCTGAAAATGAGCATCCAAAATGCAGTGTCTCAGAAAATGTAAATTTTATATACCGATTATAAAAAGGATAATTTAAACACTAATATCAGGCTTCTGAAAATAATGTTCATGTTTATCAATGCGCCATGGCAAAGTGACCGTCAGCCTGCGGTCCTGCTGAGGTGTGATAGAAGTCCAGATTGCTTTAACTCCCTTCAGATCATCTGACCTGTTGGGCCTGGTGTCTCATCATTCACTGGTAAATAAACCAGCTGTTGTTTACAGGACTCCCTCCTAGATGGTGAGACCTCTGTGACCAACGGTACTCCCAATCTAAATAGGCGCTCATCTGGAGCACTCTCTCCTCTAGGTAACAGAAACACAGCCAGTCAGTTTTGTGGTTGTTTTTGTCATTTTTCACTCTGATTTAATCACATTTATGGGTGGTTAATGATTAAAAATGCCATAGTAGCAATGTGCTGTGCTTAGGTTTTGTTGTGGTCAGAAGCTTGCATACATTCTTTGTGGGCATAAATGGTATATTTCGACTTATGATGATGTAGGGGAACTGTTTGGGTGGATGTCAGACCCTCGTATCATCCTCATGGAGTCTTTGTCTGGTAGTTTAAGAAGAAACATGGTAGTATTCTGGTAGTTCTTCTCTTGGAGTCAACAGTCCAGCTGCCAGGTTATTATCCTCCCACAGTCCTTGTGATCTTAAGTTTTGTCTGTAAAACCACCTGCTGCTACAGTTTACTCAACTGTTTTCAATATCTGGTGTATCACAATTAGGATAGATCGGTCTTATTTGACACTGCATTTTATTTTTCTTAGACGGGCAATTCAAAGTGAGCGGACCAGAATCTATTAAGATGAGGAACCATAGTGTTGATCGCTAGGGCTGAAATTGATGACATCTTTTTATCATTTGAACCTATTCTGTTCTTTAATTTTTTCCAACAACCAGCCCAGGGATGCTTGAGAAGCCCTTCTGATATCCTGGCCAAAACAATGCATGTAAGATTGTATTTTCTTATTTGTATTATTAATGTGTTGGTCACTCTAATATGTATAACAGGGCACTCTAGTGTGTGCCCTGTTCTTCTGTAATTATCCATATGTTATAGAATAATTTTAATTTCTTGGTTTTCCACATTCAGTCTACCCCACTACCTCCCAGGCTGAAGGAGCACAAAGCCAGTGTGACAATTGGGGATCCAAATGTGGAGACTAGAGCCCTGGAGCCTTCCTCAAACAACCACTCCCAAGTAAGTTCCAATGCTTTTACACCAAACTGGCTCAGAATTTTCTTCTTTTACTCTGGTTACATCGTCGTCTTGTTGTAGGAGTCACTAAAGCTGGCTGACAGAAAGGGGTATTCCTCACCACCACTTTTCCATGTGGAGGCTACCATTGCAGACCAGGAAGAGAAGAACTGTCCATGTGTAAAGTAGACTTCTTAGGTCAAGTTGACAGCAAATGACTCTAAAGCATTATTTATTAATAAATGAACACCAACAAATTGAATCTTTCTCAGACTCCAGGAACCGAGTCAGGAAAGCAGTCTCCCTGTAACGGGCTGAGATCCAACACCTCCACTCCACCTCAAGCAGACTCTTTCTCTACACCTCCCATGAGGCGAGCTCTCACTACGTCTCAGTTTCACTCTGTAAGTTTTTCACAACTTAATCCACTAACCTCTGTCGTATATCTCTAAGACTTTTGAACCTACATACCCTGATTCTGCTGTAACACTAAAATGTCCCCACTCTGGGACAATAAAGGATATTTCTATTCCATTTCATCAGTTGCTGCTGAGTCTGATTCACTGACTGATTCACTGTCCTGCACTCTGGAGGTCACTTTTTCATCACTCTGAGACTTTTGAGTTATTTGCACACACACACA
>NW_015114163.1:67302-81534 GCF_001443285.1 Poecilia latipinna | reverse complement strand
CTAATATATATATATATATATATATATATATATATATATATATTAGTCCTGGTGATGAGATTTACAGAGAACAAATTGAGGATAGTTTTGGCTTTAATGATGGTCTAGAATAATTTAATACAACTTTACAAGAGATTTATAGTCTCTCCGTCCCTCAAAATATGAAAACCTGAAAAGACTTTTAAGTTTTCGCTGTTCTCTCTCTCTCTCTCTCTCTCTCTTTTTTTTTATTTATTTAAAGCATCTTTGAAATGAGACAAATGTAGGCTTTAATCCTTTTCTATCACACTTTGTACTGTGACCTTAAGTTCAGGGGTCAGACTTGCATCCTCCAGGCTACAGTGAGCTTCATCTGCCTCCGTTTCATCTTTTGTCCTTTCACCAAAGCTCTGTTTCTATAAAGCCATCTTCTTCCAAGCCCCAAGATTGTAAGATCAATGATTTTACACCTCATATTTCATTTTATACTTTGGGCATGTTCACTAGTTTTGTGAGAAGTCATTTGTTCTGAGAAGCAGGGCCAGGCCAAGGCATAAGCAAATTACATGGCTGCTTAGGGCTCCAGGGTTACTAGGGGGCCCCATAAACTTGAAGTTTTTAGGCCAATCACTGATTGCGGATCTTTAAGATGCCTTATCTGCCAGTTCCGATTTTGGAAGATGCCAAATTTCTTTGCCGCTAAATATAGCAAGAAATTGGCCGAGTTGCTGCAGTTAATAATCGTAGTGATTATTAACTGCAAACATGCAGACATGACCTGGTGGGCTGGTCTGTCAGCCAAACCTCTCACTGTAGAGCAGAAGAGGACAGTGGGTGATACTTTAAACCTTTATTGAGGTAGATGAAATCGGTGGATAAGATTGACTTTACATGTGTTGGCTAGGCTTGTTGCGATTAAACAATAAATCAATTAATCACCTGATAAATTAAAATGAAGTTTATAATAAAATGAAGGCAATAATATTGCTTGTTTTTTGTCATGTCTTTCTCTTTCTACTGACAAAAGCTTCACTCCAGTTACTCTTGTTTTCTTGGTAACAGCTCAGTACACGGCGAGTTAAAGTCCTCAGATGAACTCTGTACACAGTTGCGATGACGGCGACAAAAGTTGAATAATTTTCAACTTTCTTGTGTCGCATCATTGGCCTCGTGCCCGTCTACGTGTACGAACTCAAAAGCCATAGGAAATGAAGGGAGGGAGCAGCGATGTCTCCCACCACTGTGTGACCATTACCTCAATTACCTGCCAGGTTCCTGGTCTCCAACCACAGAGCGTAGCATAAAGCTCGGTGAGGAGGAGTGAGTTAGGAAAACGCAGGTTTAGAAGCCAAACGTGACGGTTGCAGTCAGGGATCATTTTGGATTCAAACCGACTGACCATGGTGAACCACTGAACCCTTTGGAGCCGCTACATTGTAAAACGGTAGCAACTAAACAATATCTGCACCTAAAATGTACCAATACAGGTTTCTCCCCACCTCCATCACCAGAGGATGAGAATGTGAACAGTGCATAATGCAAACCCTCTAAACTCCACTCACAATTTTTTATATTTAAAAGGTTTTCCAGTTCTAGTGTTCTTTCGAAATTAGTTAACCCTAACCCTCTGAGAGGGTGTATTTGCATTGTTATGCAAATTTTATGCTATTAACAATTGTTTCAAATGACAATATTATCGTTTACTGCAATAATGTCTAGGAAAATTTGTTGCCAAGCAAAATTGATCATGATAGGCCTGGTTTTGGCTCATCACTGATCTCCCAAAGTTCTGAAAATGGGTGCTGAAAAATTGGAAGACTGATGAATATATTCTATAAGATACAAGGATATAGAGAGGACAGCACTGTCAGAGATGCAATAAGTTTATAGCAGGTGTGTGAATTATCTAATCATCTGATTTTTGATTTCAGCCCAAAACTGAATTTTTCTTAGGGCCCCACAGAAAACCTTGACCAATTTCCTCAGCCCTCTTTCGTCAATTTCATATTTTCTGCAGGTCTTCAAGGTGGCCACATCTTCACCCCAAAATGGAGAACTGCACTTCAAATCCCACACTGCAGTCTGTTCCGGGCTCAAGTACAGCACCGCCAGTACCCAAACACCCCCAGAGTTTGCACCCCCAGATGATGAGCCTCAGATGGGTATGTGCAGACTCATGCAGCCTATAAAGTATTGGCAAAATTCATCACTTTGTTACTGCATGGAATTTGTTTCTCCACGTAGTGTATCAGTCAGAATACTCGGCTGTTAACGGTGGACAGATGTTCCTGTCCCCTGGCCAGACAGGTGGAGGTTTGAATCGAAGCAGTCAGTCCTACAGTAGAGGATCTGTCAGAGGTATGGCACGTGGTGGCAAGGGACTGGCTCATAACCACCGGTCCTCTGGTTGGCACAGAGGTATCCAGCCTCGGCTCACTTCCTTTCTTTCCCCCACCCTGCATGTTTAACTTCTCAATGATCTGTTCTGATTAAGGAATTCAATAAACATGACTGTTCTTTAAAAGTTAAAATGATTTTTCCTGAGGTTTCCCTGGTTGATTTCTTCTCTTCAGGAGGATCCTACATCCCTCCCGCTCACCTCAGGGAGTCTGTTCCTCTTCTCTATCCAGCTAGAGTAAGTCAGTATCTAAGCTTTGTGATCCTAGATGAACTCTGATGGAATGCATCCTAAACGGGTATAGAGATAATCCATCTTATTAGACCAATCAGAAGGACATATCCAACTGATTCTGAGGGCAAACAAACCATTCTCCTTAGATTCATGCAAACATTTTAGGTTGATGTTTGACATCGTCGATCATTCTCCATGGATTCCCCTATCCCCCCCCCCCGCTAAGAAAATAAATTTAAGGTATGCTAGTTTTAAAACTTAACATGTCTTGATTGAAATAGCCTAATTATAGTTTTAAAATCAGTAACTTATTCTGGCCTATTGACCTTTATGTTACCTATAGTTACAGCAGATGGTTTGCTAAGATCTGTTGGACTGCCTTTTGTCTGTGTGGGAAACAATCAGGAGAAGTAAAACAGCAGGAGTTCCTGGCTTTAGAGAGAGGGTCAGAGATGGCTCCTGGTTGGATGAGCAAAGATACGCCTTATTTGAATAAATTAAAGATAAGAATACGCCTTCACTATAAAACTTTCTACACAGAAGTAACAAATTAGATTTGCTCTCGCAATTCTCCAAAGACGCCTTTGCTTTTCTTTCTTTCTTTCTTCCTTCTTTCCATTTATGTCAGGTAAATGAATGTATGTCTCTGTTGTTCTGCAGTTTCTGTTGTAATTGTATGTGTTGTCTTCTATTGGATTAAACTGCAATTCTGTGACGTCTGCCCTCGTTGTTTTTGTGTGGCTACACGTGGCCCGCCGGGAGAACCTGGAATCAGAAGATCGAGCCAAAGAGTTTCTTTATTAGATATTATAACTTAAAATCTTCTTCAACACCCCATAAGCATTTGTTCTCTTCTCAGGACTCAGGATATCAACACGTATACAGGCGAGGAGGAGGAAGGCACAGCTCTGGTAAGAACTTCAGGCAAAATCCATTCCTCATTCCAGCATGATCTCCCTCTACTTGCTGAATTACATCTCAAAAATTATGATGTATAAAAATGCAATATGTCTAGCCAGTCATCTCCAAGTGAAACTCTTCTAGAATCATCATGGAGGGATGTATTCCAAGCCTTTGTTTCTTGTAATTTTGATGATTTTGTCTACAGCTAATAAAAAAAAAAAAAAATAAAAAAAAACAGAATTTAGTGTCACAGAAAATTAGAATACTGTGAGAAAGATGATTAATGGAAACTTATGGTGCCACACCATAATCAGCTGATTAACTGAAAACTCCTGCAAAGAGTCATTAAACACTTAAAAGCTGCGTTTAGCTCGGTGTCCAGTTCAGAGATGATACTCCTGGGGAATTTTTTTTTCTTTTCGTGAATGATTTTTAGTTACCTTTCTGATGCACGCTATGCAGATGAGCAGACATTTTCAACTACACATAGCGGTCAGGTGTGTGAATTGTAATTTGTCAAAATGATGGCTGGCCTGCAGGTTTTTCCCGCCAGCCTTCCGAATGGACAATGACTCTACGCATACAGTCAGAGTGGTTACAAAGTGGCATAAGGTGTTTTTGTGGCCATCACAAAGCCCTGACCTCAGTCCTGTGGAGAAGTTGTGGGCAGATCTGAAAAGGTGCTTCCAGCCAGGAGGCCTACAAATCTGACTGCTGGAGTTCTGACCCATCCCTCCTGACAGAACTGGTGGAACTCAACTGTTGAAAGAAAACTCAAAGATGTGATCCAAGTTATACAGTTTAAATCACAATTATCCCTGATACTGAACAAATGTGAATACCCTTCTGAAAGCTACAAAACATCTCTTTAGAAAATTCTTTGCTGCGTTTTCACTCATTTAGAAATAATTTTGGTAATTCTAACTGACCTAAAACAAAAGTTTGGTGTGATTTTAACTTCACAGTGAGAAAGAAATGTCTCTCTTTTCAGTCTGTGTGAACTTCTAGTTTCAGTTGTATGCGTTACTTAACCATACAATTGTAAGTAACCTTCTCAGGGATGGTTGCTGCAGCAACCAGCCTTTTCAGGGATAGGTCAGAGGGCATTTTATATCCTATCCTCAGTGTGGGGTGTGTCACTGACTGTGACACTTGGCAGGTCAGCTGTCTTCCTATAATTGGGTAGGCTTCACAATATTTATGCAAGAGACATTTATTGAGTTTTCAATAGAATTTTCTGATATGTTTATGTGCTGGAGGCCCTATTGAAAGTAGCAAAGCAATGACTGTGTAATGAATCTTTAGTTCTCTTTTGAATGGAATTGATGAATGAAATATTCTAATTTGCTCATAATCACTTGTGTATATTTCCTCCACAATCTGCAAGAAAGTCTCAATTTGTTCATCACTTAAAAATAAAAAACAACTCTACGTGTTGTGTTAAACTGACGCTACCATATTCACGAAGGCTGTTGCTTCATAAGACTCACTATTGCCTGAAATGTCAGATGATATAAGATCAGCTGTTTATCTGAAGTTGCCATCAACATGTTGACGTCCTCAAGGTCTAAAATGATCTTTTACTTGTTTCTGAGCAGCAGCCTGGAGTGACTCTTCGCAGGTGAGCAGTCCAGACCGGGACGGAGCCTTTACTGTTGTGGACTCTGGTCATGGGGATTCCTTATCTGTGTCGACAGTGGAGGTCCCACTGACCCCACACAGCCATCCGCCTACAGCCTTACTCTCCATGCCGCTTTACCCACTCTCGCAGCCACTGCGTGTGGCCTTCACTGCCTCTCGCACCGCCAACTTTGCACCCGGCAACCTTGACCAGCCCATTGTGTTCGACCAACTGCATAGCAACCTGGGGGAGATGTACGACACCCACATTGGTCGGTTCACCTGTCCTGCGAACGGAACGTACGTTTTCATCTTTCACATCCTGAAGCTGGCCATCAGCGTCCCACTCTATGTTAACCTCATGCGCAACGAGGAGGTGATGGTCTCTGCGTATGCCAATGATGGAGCCCCTGATCATGAGACTGCCAGCAACCATGCCATTTTGCCTCTTTTCCAGGGAGACCAGGTGTGGCTCAGGCTGCACCGTGGTGCCATCTATGGCAGCACGTGGAAGTACAGCACGTTTTCAGGCTTCTTGCTTTATCAGGACTGAACTGGTGAAGGCTAGATGGCCACCTTCCTCCAGCATGGTTTGCTTACAGCTTACATTTCAGAACTGGTCAGGCAGCATACCTGTGTATCAAATGTATGAAAACCAAAAACCGTTCCCAACTAGATGATGCTGTGTACGCTCAAAGCCATTTCCATTTGGGAAGTTAAAAATGGCTGTGATGATGGCAGTTACTGTAGTCAACCATATTTTTTCTTTTGCCTTTTGTCTGATGCTGGCTCAGCTGGACCGAGCTGTCGTCACGGAGATGTTAAACCCACAGGTCCTGCAAGTACAGAACAACAAGGTGGCCACTCTTATGGAGTGTTCTAAATGTGTGTTTTGTTTTTTTTTTTCTGAATGGCTTTTGAAAGATTTTCAGGCCATGTTGAGTGAATGACTTCCTCATCAGGGACATTACTGGCATCATTCTGCTGGAGCCTGGTCTCTAAAGAATTCCTGCTGATGTGAAAACGTACAGCTAAGGAGAGGAGTTGTTTTTTGGTGGTGGGTATGGTGTACACGAGATCAAAAGGTAGCGCTGCTGACATGACTGTGTCAAGAGGTTCTTTGTTGCCTAAATAAAATATAAGCAGTATCCTTTGAGTCATTAGTTTTCTGTAAAGGCTACAGGGTGGTTTATGGTGCAGTTGTAATTCTTGGCCTTGCTCTCAACATGATCTATGCTGCTTTAACCAAACTGGTTGTCCATTAAAGCTTTTCCATAAACTTTTCTTTATAAAATGTAAATGCAATAGCACCCATGTCCATATTTGACAGCTGAACTAAGTTTTAGAAGTGGCATTTAAATAAAGCAATAATTCGAGCATGTTTTTTATACAGCACTACACTACTTTTCCAAACTACATAATTACTTTATAAAGAGCACCATTCTCTCGATTTCCTAGTGTTCTGCTTCAAAGTATGGAGATCCGAGTTAAAGCAAGGAGCCAACCTGTGGATAGTTATCTTTTTATATGCATTGAGTTAGATGGTGTGGGTGGTCTGGAACAGGTGGGGGTAGGTCTGGTTTTACAGATACATTATTGTTAACCACTGCTGTTTTGTATGTGGAACTATAATCAGAATACTATCAGATTATTTCAGTTGTATACGAAATGCAAATGATGGGGAAACAAAGCGAACTACCCACAAAGGGAGTCGAGGGAGCTCTGACACCAGGGGGAGCTCTTCAAAGTTAAACATTTTTAAAAAAGATAATTTACAGCCTCAAACTGTCTGAATGACTGAACATAAAGTACTGTGGGGTGCAACCTTCACCTACAAATACTGAAGTAATCTGTGATGGAGCTGAACAAACGAGGCCTCTGAGATACAGGACCACATTCCTGGTAGTGAAATAACCCAGTATTGTATTTATTTTTTTGCCTCTGAGTTATTTTTATCAGAACAAGTTTTGATTTTTAAAACCCATAATTTCTTCTGTTCGGCTACACTGAGCAAAGATGCAAAAGAAGTGGAAATAGCTTGTGGCAACTTCTTGCAGCAAAACATTTACGTTAACATTAACGGCTCTCGCAGAAAGAAGCAGAATGATTAAAATTGATCCGCAAGTCTCTTCTTTCACTCTCCTACCCGCCCCCGTTTTATCATACTGGCGTGACCTATTAGTGTTGGCATTATGAAGAAGTGTGGCGCACAGAGGAGTCGCTCCCCATCATGGTATAAATACAGGAAACCAGCAGTAGCAGTTACCTGATCCTGTTTCTGAGCTGGACACCAAGCCAACATGACATCTGGCACCATAAAGGTAAGAAAACACACATATTCATATCCATGTTCATTTTACATTCTAGTTTAATGGAACATTTAGTGGAACCTTTGCCATTATTTTGTAGAGTACAAAAATGGTACACAAAACAGTTTTAAATTGTTAGAAGAAAATTGACTCTCAACCTTATAATTTCCTCAAATATTTCACTGAGCTTTCAGATCCAAATATTTTATCTAACCATTTTTATGGTGTAGCTATTCTTTATTCATATATGGATGAATCAAGGGCTTTATTCAAGTTTTTAATAATTTTGTAGAAGCTGGCAGGGTGATGGTTGCAGCTCTCTTTTTGACTTGTCTCTGTATCCCACAGGGTCTGAGGGGCTTCACGTTAACCAATCTGCTCACCCTTTTGTTGCTTGCATCCTTCATCTCACATTCATGGAGCGTGCCAAAAGTAACTGTTTCTTTTTGGGAGGATTTACTGTAATGAACAAAAGTGTTAAATTGCCAAATTAAAAACTGGATAAAACTTTCTTTGTTTTTTCTTCAGGGCTCATTTCAACGAAGAAACTGGACACCGCAGGCGATGTTGTACTTAAAAGGAACACGTATGTATTTGGTCTTTTAATGACTGACATTTAGGGTTTAATATTATTTTAAAACTATATCATTGTACGCATTTATTCATATCATTGAAACCTTTTCACATTTTGTCACATTTCTGGTCTTCAATGAGTCATTTGACAAGTGTGTAATGTTATCAGACTAATGGGAAAATATTTTTGAAAGATGTTTGTGTTTGCCAGAACAAGCAGTGAGAGAAAGTGATCTGAAGCTCTGATCTGTGATGAGGACACTGGTGTCAATCAACATCCAGTAAATAGAAAATAATGATCAAACTAATTAAAGATTGGGGAAAAAAATCCAAATGTCAAGACAAAATAAAAAAAATGATCACATTTTTAAAATGCTAATTCAAATTATTTACACAACTGTATAGAAATACATTTGTGATCAAGTTCATTCTTAAGACATGATTATGTTACTGTCAGGTGGGCTGCACTGACTGGGTGAGGCTCAAAGCACAGACTGAACATGCACACAAAGTAATCAGAGGAAATCATTCAGCGTGAAAAAGGAAAAGAGTTGGCAATAGAAACAACAGGATTGAAACCTTCCCAGTACTGTTTCTATTGTAACTGTTGCAACCATCTGTCTGCTATAGTAACCACCAATATCTATCGTTAAATATTGCCTGTTTATTGTTCTTTGTTAGCTTTGATTCGCCATTCTTTGTAAGTTTAGAAGGAAATTTGATACTTTTTGTCTGCTTCTCTTTAGCTTTAAGCTTCCATGTTTTCTTAACTATCTGCCTTCACTGAATCAATCTATCAATCTATCATTTATCCATCACTCAGTTCTATTTATACCATCAGGTAGATTTGGTTAGAGTGAAGTGAGTCAGTCTTCTTGCCAGACAGGAAACTTTACATGAACACAATAAATATAACTATAGCATGATTCATAATGGTCTGGTGTTAACAATACTTTAATATTAAATACAATTAAAACCCCTCAAATACAGGATCCTCTTTTGGACCATTAGGTCATGCAACACACTGAGTATGTGCTTGATGACGGAATGACATTGTAACATAATATGCAGCTTATGTTACACTAAACTTATGTTACTGTAAACTTCCATTTTGCATAATACCTTCATTATACATGCTTATCCTGATTTCCTGTTTGGATTTTGGTCTAACTCTAACACCACCATTCATAAGTTTTCCAATATTTGTGTTGATCTATCACATAAAACCCTACTGAACTCCACTGAAGGCTGTGGTTATAATGTGATGAAATGTGAAAATGTTCAAGGAAAGATTTATGAGCCACTTTATGCCATAATATTCAAGCTCAAATATTTTAATGAATAGTTTATTTTTACTAACACAGCTGGACAATGTATTCAGAATGGCCATGTTTGATCCAAACTGTTGTGCCAACATTTAAAGGAAAAAATAAATACATTTTTAACGAAATGAAACTGACTTGTAATACTTTTTGTCAGAGGGTCGTAGGTTCATCTCTGAGGATGGAAAGGAAGGAGATGTCTATGACACGCTACACTTAGGTACAACAATGTTTATTTGGTTCATAGTGAAGCTAAATTAATGCTCATTCTAGCAAGTTGTGTTCATAGTTTGAGAATAGTCAGAGTTCTCACGGTCCACCACAGACCTGAAATCAGAACTCGGCTGTTCAGAGGACTTCTGATGTGTGTGTGCGCTTTTTGTTTTTTGTTTCCTTCAGAGACCCGCAGTCAAAACACAGAGAAGCTGAGTGTTGGCCAGGCAGCTACAGTGCTGCTCAAGATCCTGCAGCAAGCCAGAGAGGGAGGTGACCACTCAGTCTGACCGCTTGTTTTCTGACGTTGTTTCATAAGTTATTCGCTGTTCTGTTCTCCAGAACTGGCTGAGGCTTTTTCATGTTCTATGATATAATGTTTGTCTCTTTTTTTTCTCCTAGCTGACGAAGCTCCAGACGAGGTGTATTTTCCAGTGTGGAAGAGAGAATACTTCTGACATCAACAATAATCATCATATTTCATCATTTTTGTATTTGTGTTTGGTGCAACACTGTTAAAAAGCTGCATTGTAAATATGAATTATCTCACTGTGTTTAAAATGATATTTTAATAAACACTTGGGGATTATTGCACTTTAGGTCTGAGGTTGACTTAAATGTTTGAAATAAAACCACTTCCCATTCATACAATCTGCATCCATTAACAGTGAATGTGTAAAAGTCAAGTTTATTTGCGTAGCACATTTCAGCAGCAATGCAGTTCAAAGTCGTTTGCATCAGAGCTCTGAGAACCTGATGGGGCACCGACCTGCTGCTGCACACCTGGCATGAATGAATGGGTGATTACCAGGTTTTTACAGGCAGGCAAAGGGGGACACTGAGTTGTGCTGGAGAATGACGCATCTGAAACATGTCCTCTGTGAGCCCTGAGGACGGGGCCTGGGGGCCACTGCTTTACATGATCAAAACATGACACACTAATTATGTTGGCAACAGCAAACAACCAACAAACATTATATTTTTCCAAATAGCATAATCAAAATCAAGGATCGTTGACATGAAATGTACATCAGATATATGGATCAATGTTCCAGGTATTATCAGTCAAAAGCAGCCGAGCCGTTTGGGTTTTTATCCTTGAGTTAAAGGATCTTAGTGTTTCTGGAGGGTAGTTCCTGATTAGAGGAACATGAAAACTGAATGCTCCCCTTCATGTTTGGTTCTGGTTCTGTAGGGTCTGTAGGTTTGTTTGATGTAGCCAACTATAGAGAAACAGCAAGAGTCAAAGAGAGGTTTAAATTTCAGAAGTTCATAGCTTTTGCCTGATAAAAAAAACAAAGACATTGTGTATGTTTATGAAATAAAGTTTAGACAGATCCAATAATTTCCTGAAATATTTTGAACAGAATCTTTTTGTTTGTGCATCCTGACTGATACAACTAAGTTATTTGTGTGAAAGAAGTAAAATGATAGTTGTTATTTAATCTCTAAGTTTATTGAATGTGTTGGGCAGTCGGTGGAACCAGGAACGATTCTGAACTTAAATTATTTATTTTAATTCCCTGACTCTCCTGGCTGCTTTTTCTTGCCTTCTGGCACTGATCCCAGCATAAAAGGAGCCTTGATGTTCAACCGGTCCCTCTCTGCCTCCTCTTCTTCATTGTATGGCTCATCATCATCATCCTCCTCATCACTGTGGTGTGGGGTGGAATGGAGGGAGGCAGAGGGAGACGGAGGCACTGAAGCTGGCCGAGGATAACGGAAACCCTCAGTCTGTGAAGACAACACAGAATGTCCTTTTCATTAGCAGTCTTTCCATCTACAACTTTTATGTGATCATTTTACCCAGAGCAGTTTTTTAAATAGGAAACAAATATGGCTGACCTTACCTCAGAATCTCTTATTAAATCAAGATGAACTCTTTCCTGCTCTTTGGAGAAACTCCACACAAAAGGGAAACATTTCAACTCCCTTATGGGAGTTCTTTACTTGCCTTTAGAGGGCCTTTGTTGTCCATCTTGTATTTGTCTGGGAAACTTCTGCTAAGTGCCAGATGACGGGCGTGTGTGTAGAACTGTCACAAGAAATGATAGATGCCAAAAAAGTCCATCAAAACATCTTATATGTAGTTTTTTTACTCTGTCCATGTATTAGTTTATTTTTTACTTAGCTTTTTTTATAAAGTAAAAATAACCACAGCTAATCAAACACTGAAAATTCTTGCTGTTCAATTTCATTTTGAAACAAAAATCAAGTTAACACTGTAAATGTATCTTCCCTGTACAAGGTCCTCACTCCCTTTGATGTTTTATCATTTATTGCTTTTACTAATCAATTATGATCAACAAAATTTGACACTTTCCCCCAAAACCCTTTGGGTTCTGTTAAGAAAATAAATTTAAAATATGCTAGTTTCAAAACTTAGCAACATGTCTTGATTGAAATAGCCTAATTATAGTTTTCAGATTAATAACTTATTCTGCCCTATTGACCTTTATGTTACCTGTAGTTACAGCAGATTGTTTGCTAAGATCTGTTGATCTGCCCTTTGTCTGTGTGGGAAAGAAACAGAAGTTCCAGCTTCACACTGATCTGTGAAAAGCCGTAAAACAGCAGGAGTTCAGGCCAGTGGAGGAGAAGCTCTGCTTCCACTTTGTTTAGATAAAGGAGACAACTGGTGTTTGATCTTGAAAACAAATTGTAGGTGGTTTCTAACTTTTAAGAGGGTCCGAGACAGCTCCTGGTTGGCTGAGCAAAGATACGCCTTATCTGAATAAATTAAAGACAAGAATACGCCTTTACTATAAAAGTTTGTACAAAGGAGTAACAAATCAGATTTTGCTCTTTGCAATTTCTCCAAAGACGTCTTTGGTTTTCTTTCTTTCTTCTTCTTCTTTTCAATTTGTCTCAGGTCTGTTTTAGTGTGTTTGAAGTCTCTGGTTGTCAATGTGATTTTATACTTTTAAATGTTAGAATAAACTCTGAAAATATATGACGTGGAGCGCTGACTGTCATCTCTGTGTGGCTTTTGTTTCCACGCATGGGATCATTGAATCCTGGAGCACAAGAGAATATAATGAGCCAGAAGTTAATGATTTTATTCTCTTAACAGTTCACAGTTTCTATAAAAATATGACAAATAAAATTATTTAAAGGGGAGTATTATGCTAATTGACTTTTTTTATTTAAAAACTTTACACCATGTTATAATGTTATTCATTATCAACATCATGCAGTTTTGGTTTGAGTATGTCTTGCATGTTTGAGAAATCCTTGAATCTCCCATGGCAACCATTCAGGGGTACCTAAAGGCTTGATGTTTGGAGCTGCCTTCCCCACTCAGCTCCACCAGACTAAGAAAACATCTGGAGGAGTTCCACCAGGTTTTCTCTGAACTCATCTTACAAACTACTTCTCATCCATCACTTCTAATGGTTGTAACTGGGATAATGGAGGAGCATTGTTGTGACAACATTCTTAAGGTGAAGAGTCTGAAAGAGGAGGAGCTTCTTAAAGAGACAGATGCTCAATGTCAAGGGACTAAACTACAAATCTGACAGCTGGAGCAGTTTATCTGGAAGAATGGAGGAGAAGTGCAGCCTGAGAGCGATCCACACAGAGAGCCAGCTGATAAATACTCTTTCACTGAAAGGGTGAATATTAATGCAATCAGTTCTTTCTTATTTTTATTGATCGTTGATTGATCCGGGAAAAAAAAAACTAATGAAGTAAAAAAAAAAAAAATCACAGGGGTACTTTTTGTAGGGACTGTTAATTTAATTAATGCTGCTTGACACAATCCCACTCCAAAAGACTTTTTGAGATTTATTTGTTGGCAACAATAACACAAAGTTAAACTGTGGATCACTTGCACATCTCCAGCAGAGAAAAGGAAACGTCAGGCTAGTCATTAGATTGTAACTGCTTGTCATATTTTTTTTGTTTTTGGAAACACCATTACACACATCTACTGGAACGTATTTGTGAGTGATAAGTCATTATAAAACCAACGCCTCTCCTGCAGTTAAACTGTTTCTCTGTGTGTTAGAAACAGACCCTTCCTAAGTATCTCCAGTCCAGCAGGTCTGACAGCCTCTCGGTTCGGTTCCTCTGGATGATGCGTTGACGTCGAGACTGCTGGCAGAAACTGAACATGAACTGGGTCAGCTGATTGCAGGACTCCTCAGCAGATTTGAACCGACGGTCCACGATGTAGATACCTACGACAGAAAAGAGGTTTGAAGGAACACTGACCTGAGAAGAAAAAGATGGAGCATTGAGGCGTCTGTGTGTGTATTACCATAGGCAGCAGGGTCTGAGACATGCTCCTCCATGAAACAGCCAAACCCTGACAGATTGGTGGTGACACTTGGTATGCCCATCACAGTACACTCACCTGGAAAAGACACACCCAGCACACCTGTATGCTTAAAGGTTGGACTGGAAAGACAAGTAAATTAACAAAATGTAGGATCTCAATGAGGCACCAGCACCCTCCTAACCCCACAAGGGACAAGGGTGTTAGAAAATGGATGGATGGATTGATTGTATCTCCATGATTACAATTAAACTGCCATAGAACCTTGATAAACCTATAACCTTTTGAAGGTTTTCAAGCATTTGTATTCATATATCTTACTTAACTCCTCAAATCAAATCTAAGTGCCACTTGTCTTTATAAGTCCCCTAATTATTAACTAGAATCTAGCTGTGTGTAATT
>NW_015114163.1:62999-63902 GCF_001443285.1 Poecilia latipinna | reverse complement strand
TTTAATCTGAGTCTATATGCAGATTGTCAAAAACAGGAGATGTCACCTTACAACTTAGCAGAGAACCAATAAAGTGAGCATGTGAACAGAACAACAACAGAACCAGTCAATGAAAACATCTGTAGGGTGGAAGAGCATTAAAGGCTATAAAGTGTTGAAGGAGACGTATTGGTTGACATCCTCCAGGGAGTCAAGCCAAGAGCAAGATGGAGAAAGAAGAGGACCAGAGGCCCACAGACGGGCAGAGGTCTGCCTTGTGAAGAGAATTCAACCCCTAACCTCCCTGAATTGTGGTTAAGGTTGGGCTTCTCTCATCAGCTGTGGCTCAGACTCTATAGACTAGGGATGCTCAAGTCCAGTCTTCTAGAGCTCAACCCTGCAACTTTTACGTGCATGCCTGCTCCAACACGCCTGAGTCAAAAGGTTGACTAGCTAACAAGCCATTCTTTTGATCCAGGTGTGTTGGAGAAGGATTGCAGCTAAATGTTGCAGAGTGGTTGCTTTTGAGGACTGAACTTGGCCACCCTGCTCAGACAATGACAAAGGACTTGGTCATCTAGACTCTAGAGGACATTCATCCTCAGAGGAAAAAGACAGTTGACTGCAGCCTGCCTTTCACCAAAAAAACTTTCAAGTTCTTTTCCAGAAGAGACATTCAGCCTCCTAAAGCCTTCACTTAGATTTATGAGAGGTTTTTAAAGGCTGCTGTAGACCAAAGTTAGCAAAGCAACACCCGTGGGGCTCCATGTGAGTCACTCAAATAACACCAAGTTCAGAGTCAAGAGCATGTTGCATAACAGAAGAGAGCCACTGTTAATGGAAGTGTTCTACAGCAGTGGTCCCCAACCCCCGGTCCGTGGGCAAATTGGTACCGGGCCGCGCAAGAAATAATTAAATATTTCC
>NW_015114163.1:50084-59837 GCF_001443285.1 Poecilia latipinna | reverse complement strand
TATAAAACTATAATTTATTGATTAAAATACTAATTTAAATAAAACTGATTCTCTTTAAAAATATTAGATCAGTGGTCCCCAACCCCCGGTCCGTGGGCAAATTGGTACCGGGCCGCGCAAGAAATAATTAAATATTTCCGTTTTATGTATTGAGTCTGGAGGATCTTTTATTTTGAAAATCCTTTAACCGGATTCTCTCAGTTACTTGCGCGCCAACACTGAGCCCACAAGCAGCAAAATGAGTAAGAAACAGATCAGGTGTCTTTGGAAAGTTTCTTTGCAAAGGGGAAAAGGCCCAGAGAAGAGACAGGAGGATGGATTTATCCCGGACCTGTAGGTGAGTCAAACATTACGAGCCGCTCTGAGTAACATGCGGCGACAGGTGTTATGCCCAGAAACGCATGCCTGCCCAAAATTGCATCCCCTCTCGCGGGAGCGCGCATCGCTCTAAGCTCTCGCATATTGACGAGAAAACGGACTGAAATATGACCGAAGAGGAATTTTTAAAGATATAACAGCGGTCAGAAAGAAGCATTTAGTTCAGTGTGCATGAGATGATATTCAGAAAGGATTATTTTACTGATTGATTTTAGTTTCCACTCTTTGCGTAAAGTCTATCACGTCCTCGCATGAGTGTGTTAATTATAGCCTGTCAAATGACCGACGGGCTTTAAATTTTCATGTAGTTAAAAAAAATAACCGGTCAAATGCGGAAAATATTCCGCTAACGCGACCTCTGGGTCGCATGTAACGAAGCACAGCACATGGCCCTACACCCCCCGCCACCAGGAGGCGGCACCCTGCTACAGAGCCAAGAAGGGCCGGTGGAAACGCGGTCACTCCGAAATAGAGCCGAGCCGAGCCGAGCCGAACCGGGTTGTTTCTATTGCCGGTGGAAAAGGGGCAATTGAAAGTCATCAAGCAAATCAGAACAGCGGAGAGGACTTAACAGAATGTCGCCAGTGAAAGTCCATGAGTAGGAGGAACAAAACAAGACCACCAGAGGGCGGTGTTGTCACATAGAACAGAATGGAATGGGTCAAACACGTCACAGGGTCCGAGCTGCGTCATGACGTAATTATTATAAGACTTAAAAGTATTTTTAGGCGTTTATAGCGTGCTGCACAGTTGGTAGAGCAGCAAGAAGGTTGTGGGTTCGATTCCCGGCCCGGACGCTTCTGCATGGAGTTTGCATGTTCTCCCTGTGCATGCGTGGGTTTCCACCCACAGTCCAAAAACATGACTGTCAGGTCAATTGGGGTCCCTCTAAATTCTCCTTAGGTGTGAATGTGTGTGCATGGTTGTCTGTCTCTATGTTCCCCCTGTGACATGCTGGCGACCTGTCCAGGGCGTAAACCCGTTCGCCCCCGAATGTTCACTGGAGAACGATTCGGAGTAATGTTTCGTCCGAAACGTTACCCTCTGTGAGGGCACCTGTTCGGGGGGATACTCACGGGGGATAAGGGTAAAAATGGATGAATGATGAATGAATGTTTTACCTCACATTCAAAAAATAACGTTTTTCAGATAAAAATATTTACACGATTGTTCCATTTCTGAAACATGAGTTGGAAAAACAAAATATGACTGTGGAATCAAAAATAAAAAATTTTTCTTCACAGGTCCGTGGTAATAAAAAGGTTGGGGACCACTGTTCTACAGGGCTGCTCAATCTGATCAGTTCATTGAAGGAAGCATGGTGGGCCACTCAGACCTGAGTCATCAGAAACCAGGCAGTGTTACTCAACAGACCAGATCAACAGATTTCCTACAGGTCCTGATCAGGGTCAAACTCTACAGGTTTAGGATGGATGGAGTAGGAAGTAAAGGGCTTAGCAGTGCATACAACAAAAAGCTGTTCCTTTGTTGGCATCAGAGGTTTGTTAGTATAGTATTACTATGAAGACCAAGGACCACAGCATACATTAGATAGAATGTTGAGATATTTAAAGCAGGATTAGGTTAGAAAACAAAATCCAAAGCTTTGAATGTCTCTCAGAAGCTTTCATTTGTGTTTATTTGTTCCTTCTATTAGAGTTAAATGCGAGTTCCAGGGAAAATAAAGGACTTTAAACAAATGAAAAGGAATCAAGCTGGTAAACTGATGGAAAGGTGAAAGATAAACTTGAGCAAAACCTGAAACTGAAATACAGAAAACAGAAAGGAACAATAAAGATAAACCAACAACCAAAACATACATTAGAATGAAAATTTGATCGAAGTGAATAAACAGAAAAAGATCAAAAGAAGAATGTGACGCTAGAGTCACCTACAGATAGTAGACACTTAGTATAATGTCCCACAAACTGTTGTTTCAGTTTATTTTTGTTTTTGTGTTTTTCTTTTTCACACTATGTTAAAAATAAATTCAGAATTGTTGTTGGGTAACATAATCCTGTAACAGTTATTTGTTTGTCTTGGTCCAATTTGTCATTGTAAACGTACCACAGTTGTGCATGATGCCTTACAACAAATCATAACCTGAAAGATGAATGTTTGCTAATGTCTCCTGTTGCACCAGTTTAGTATTATTGGAAAGATCTCATGCACACACAGCATGAGCTGCTGTTTGCTGGTCAAAGTCTACCTGGTGTGTATCCCCACGGCTCATAGTAGGAAGGGAAAACTCCAAGGTTACAGCCTCGGACAAAGTCCTCATAATCCATGGGCAGCAGAGGACTGGTGGAGGACAAGAACTCAGGGTGGAAGATGATCTGAGAGAACACAATGAATACATGAATACATGAACACAATGAGACACAGATGTAGCTGGCTAGCTAGTTTCCTCTTTTCTTTGAATCGCATGCAGTTAATATTTACCAAGGCAGGTAAATGGCTATAACAGTTTTTTGTTTGATGGTGTGCATTTTAAAGAAAACACTAAAATAAAATAACTGCAGTTAACCTGTCATTCACGAGAGGACCCAAATTTGGATCCTCTCATGACAGGTTCCAGGGGTGTCAAACTCCAGTCCTCAAGGGCCTCTGTCCTGCAACTTTTAGATGTGCCTCTGCTGCACCACACCTAAAAAGAATAATTAGGTCATTAGCAAGGCTCAGGAGAACCGATCTACACAGGGAGGAGGTAATTAAGCCATTTCATTCCACTGTTTTTTACCTGTGGCACATCTAAACACTGCAGGACAGCGGCCCTTGAGGACTGGAGTTTGACACCCCTGGTAACCTGTCATTGTGAATGACAGGTTAAAGAACTGAAAGCTCACTGAGTCACTAAAGCAGGCCATCTTCTCAGTTTAGATTTCTTGTCACAATGAGGTGAGCCTTGGCAGAGTGAAGGCACAAACAGCCGATCAAATGAAGCATTTTACAGCTGCAGTAGGTAATGTTTATATGAAATATATTTTTTAGACTGCAGATGTTTTAAAGACAATCAAATATGTATCCAATTTATTATCTCATATAGAAGTCACAGCAATCAGATTTTTTTATTTTATTTTTTGGGCTTGAAAAGATCAGACTTGGGCTGATCAAATTACCATGATATGGACAAAAAAATCTGATTTGGGTTTTATTTTACCTCACATAGCCAAAATCAAAACCATAACACCCATGGCCAGGACATTTCATTCAGATTTTCTCAAATTTTCTCTCCTGTAATTCTTTCCAGGACAAAAGTTTTAAACTATTCCCTACCAATCTTCTATAACAAGAGCATCTATCTTCTGCCAAATTCGTGTGTTTGATTTTCCAGCTTCCTCTTACTTAAGGTGCTTAATGTTCAATTCATATTTTTTATTATTTGTGTTTGCAAATCAAGAATGGCCAAATAACAGTTCTTCCCAATCAAACTGGCATTTTTTCATGATTACTTACATTTTTTCAGTCAAATATATTTGCAAGAGAATGTATTTTACTTGCATTTAGACAACAAAATATGTTAAATATTTAAAATTTAAAAAATATGTTTTAATCATTGAAGATCAAATAACAACAGTGGACTAATAGAGGAAGAAGTGGGGACTTACTGACCCCAGCACCGCAGGTTGTAAAAGACAGAATGTTTAATCTACCTTGACGCGGTCGTTTCTGGAATTGAAGAGACCAATGCGTCTGACGTTGAACAGTATTGGATCTTCAGAGTCGTCCAGCATATTGTGAGTGGTCACTGGAGGAAGACTGTGTCTCTGAGAAAAATCATTAGGACATACAGTGAGCAAAGTAAAAAACCAAGTAAAATGTGAACAACGTCATCCAATACATTCAGGCTCATATTTGCATATATGCTCTTTTGTCCATGCATTCAACATCATGATATTGCAAAAACCTTTTCACATTGTGTCAAATCATGTTATTGTAAGCTGTAGCACTTTTAAATTATATTTGATGTGACAAACCAATATAAAGCTTTTCAAAATTGTCAAAAGGAACTGAACAAAGAAGAGTATAGTTTTTTTTTTTAATAGATATTTTATTTTTTATTATTATTATTATTTTTATTTTTTTTCAATAAAAAAAACTACAGTTGTGTGCAGTTGTGGTTCAAGTCTTTTGGGGTATGTCTCAGTCTCCACCACCTCTGTAGGGCTAAGCACATTACCAATGTCATAATGCTTGCTACATGACTCTTAAATAGGTGACAATTCCAGACACAAAAGCAGATTTAGAAAGGCTTATAGATCAACGGTAGTTCAGAAGAAGTCCAGCCGGTGTCTGGAGGAATCACCAGGTCAGCACTGACTGCAGGATGATCCCAGCATACAGTCTCAGTTCAGCTTCTTTTGTGTTAAAGCTGCAGTATGTTATTTTTATTCATTTTTTTAAGTATGTTTCTTACTTGTATGTTAAAATTATCACTATGTTGGGACAGTGAAAAGAAAAAAGCCAGAAGCTAGTGACATCAGAAAGAAAAAAGAGCAGGAAACAGTCCTTGGGTTTTCTGTGAATGCAAGATGTTTTCATTTCTTCTGATAAACTAAAATACAAGCAAAATATTTGAATTATTTTCATACAAAGAAATAGGTTATATATCTGTGAAAAGGATAAGCTGATCTGATGAAGCTGACAAGCAACTAATGTTTACAGTCTGAAAAAGTTTTGAATGTTACTGTGTCTATAAAAAGGGTTGTCAAAGGCAGTAGCAATCTATTGAATGGTCAGATAGTCCCTCTGTTTCTGTTGTTCTGTTAGCCATCCTCCCTTCCAGTGAAGAGTTGAACAGTTTAATTGCTCAAGTTTCTCAGTCTGCTGATTCCTGCACTTTGGAAGAAGCAGTCTCCCACTGACTCTGCTTTCCTGGCTGCTGGTGACAGTGTGCAGAGGGTGACTGGCGTTGTCTATAATAGCCTGGAGTTTCTGTAATGTTCTCTTCTCTGCCACTGTTACCAGAGAGTCCAGCCTGCCTGACTTGTTTCTCCAGCCAGGAAAATTCTGTGTTGAATGCTGCTGCTTCAGCACAGCCCAGTCTGTGACGAGATGCTGGTGACAGCAGACTACATGAACACACTGATGATGTTTTAACATCTTAGTAAAGCTGCTGGGGTTGTTTCATCAGAGTGTCACCATTCACATGGTCACATCTTCAGTTTTTTATTTCTGTATTTGGCATCATTAGAAAGCTTGCAATATAGTATTTTGTCTGTCTACATTTAAATATTTTGCTCAGTGTTTAGTGTAACATGAATTCCATGACCTTTAAAACCAGAGAAAAATAAGTCCCACGATATTCCCTATTTTTTTCGGTTGAAGAGTTTAATTCCAATCATTGCTGACACACGTAGTCAATGAGCCTTGACCTCAACCTGTGAAACCTCTCCACTAATATACATTTATTATTTAATTGTGAATGACCTTTTGCTGATACTTTGTTGGTATATCCAGCTCTAACAGATATCGTATTGACTCACAGTCCAAAGTGAAGGTTGGCATTAATCCCATACTGGTTTTAATTACAGTTAAGACACTTGAATAATACTTTTACTTTGATAAATCCTCCCAGAATAAGTCTGCATCACCAGCCACTGACCACAATATCACAAATAGACTCTACAGTATGACAGAAGGTTAAAATGCAGATTTAATCTTTAAAAGAAATTTAATGAATGCACATCTCCTTACAAAAGCCTTTAAGCTAAAGTAAAGCCTTAAAATTTAATAGGTGTTTCAATGTTATGTTAAGAGCCCGAATATAAACAGAGCAGACAGGAGAGCAACTGTTATTGCTGCCCCAACATTAACATCCACATAACAATATTCATCCATTATCTCAAAATGATGAGATAAGGGTCTTACGGTGAGGACATAGTCAAACCATTATTGCCCAGGTTTGACTACACAAAGCTTTAGTGTGATAAACAAACGCTACAAGCTCATGATGAGACAATTAACCTGTTATAAAACTAAATACATTATTTCAGGACAACACAATGGAAATAAATTCCAATACATACAGTTAGATTTTGTACCTGTGTAGCATAAATAGCTCTCTTCATAATCGTCAAGTCATCTCTGTCCAGAATGGTGTTCATGTCTGGGATGTTTCCTCTGAAGACAGATAACAGAAACATTTAAAGGATTTCCATTCACACATAACCATAATTACTTCACAAAATGTTTATACTCACGTCAACAAAGATTCATAAAGCTTTTTACCAAATTTCTCCTTCACAGTGTGAGCCGTGTCCCTGTGAGCAACAAAGATCAAACAGTTTTATGTTTCTTTCAAAGTACTTACCGTACACCTGAAAGCTGTACTTTGATGGAGATGGAGGTACGCTGAGGTTTGTTACCGTTTACATCTAAATATTTCAAAGAGAACCTACCAGAGCTGTTTGCGCACGGCCTGACCCTTCAGAGACTCCACATTGAAGTTGTTGGTTTTGGCTGGCATTATGAAGAAAACCACCACAGTCAGGTCATTTCTGTGGACCTGTTGAGAAAGTCATGAGGGATTCATGTGGGCTAGATAAAACTGGAAAACACAAGATGGAGAACCACAAATTCTGAGTTGAAGGTCCTCACCCGCAGCAAGTAGTTGAGTCTAGATAGCGATTCAAGAAAAATGTCAGCTCCCTTGTTGGAGAATTCATATCTCCCAGCAATGAAAAAGAACAGGGTTCTGTCCAAGTTGAAGTCAAGATGCCTGCCAAAATGAAATTTTACAAACTGACAGAAGTTAGGCAGTATCACAGTGTAACTCAGAATGATGTGACCTATTTGAATTGGACCAGGCAACATTAAAATCACAGAGCCATATCAACTTACTGACTGAACTACAGGCTCACCCATAAAAGTGTCCTCTGACAAACTCCTGGATGCGGGTCTTGTTAGTGGAGTGCAAGTTCTGAAACTCATGCATGGCTGAGAATTTTTTCACATTCAGCCCATTTGGGGTCACCACATCTACGCCAGAGTTAAACAGAACAGAGCTGACTTTACTCTACTGGTGGAGAAAAGTACAAACAATACTGAGACACAGTATTTGCCTGCATCTGTTTTTGCTTTACTGCCACACTCGAAATATGTCAGAGGATTAGATAAATAAAGATAACCTGAGTAAATACAAAGTGCAGTTTTCAAATGATTTCATTTATTAAGGGTAAAAAGAAAAAACTATTCCAAAAAACCTAACCTGCTTCCTTTACTGCACAAGTTGATGCCTATTTCAGCAGCTCTCACTCATTCTTTTATCTTTGTTAAAGTTCCAATAGATAACTTTTATCAAACAGTATATATTTTTTTTACATATTTGTTCAAACTATTACTGTGTCCAGACCAGTGATGGCATAGTTACTTTGAAAAAGTAACTTTAATCGGATTACTGATTACTTGATTTGGAAAGTAACTAAGAGAGAGGAGAGAAGCGTTATTCAATAGATTCGTGGTCCACAAAGACATAACATACAACACATGCAAAATAAAATAAAAATAAAAGAAATAAATCAAATCTTATAAGAGACTTGCATATCAATGATTCCACAGTGCCAACTGGTATCTTAGAGGGATGTGAAAACATTACAATGAGACTGTTCAATGAGCTGCACTAACGACGCATGAGTGCCTGAAACGTTCGTGTATTACAGAACATCTCACTTGCACTGCTAAACCTGGGTTTCTTAAGCAGAATTCTCAGGGAGTCATTATAAGCAACCTTAAGCTTCTGCATGCTAGCTTTTTCAAATTTACACCACAAGGAGCTGCATACAAGGATGTACTATAAGCTTTAAACAGGCTTATTTTTACCTTATGAGTGCACATGTCTTCCTCCCCAGAATGTTAGCCTGGGCGTACAACATGCGACACTGCCGATAAATGTCATCATCATCACAGAGCTGGTCTGTGATGTAGTGACCCAGATATTTACCTTTGGAACAAACATTTAACTTTTGTCCCGACAGAAAAAAAATCAGCGAAACAGAGTCGTTTGTCTGCTCTAGTCCTACTGTACATCAAATCTCAACCCATAATCAGAGCAGATATTCAGTAACTGCTGAAAACCAGTACTGCTGGGCAGGGGCACGGTATAGGGGGGGAAAGTGACAACAATTCTAGGGGCACTGACCAACAGGGGGCCCTCGACAATTTCATTATTTATTTTTTGTTCATAGAAATTACAAAAAAACAAACAAAACAAAAAAATCGGGGCCCTGTCAATTACAAAATTAATCAGATTGTATTTTCGAAGATTGTTTTTAGCAGTAAAAATTGTATGTTCCTGTAACCCAGCTGTATTTTATTTGTTTGTTCTGTGTTATTTGCTTTTCTGTATTGTTTTTACTTTATGGGTAGTGTCAACTTAAGAGCAAAGTACGACATCACTTTACGGCAGTGTTCCGACTGCAGTTACTAGGGGAATTCCCGGGCTTTGGAGTTTCAGAGCTGCTGCAAAGTAGAGACATGCTAGTCTCTGGCTACCTTCTGCATAGCGCTTGACTTCTTTATGCCTGATATATGATATTTTCCTGCTAGGTGGGCATTACTGGAGATTTGTAATGTCGTATGTGCTCTTAATTTTATGTACCAAGTCGTCGCTAATTCTGTAATGTTTTAGAAACCAAACTCCTGTTTTACCGTGGGTATTGTGAGTTAAAATGACTGTCGAGTTTGTCGTGTTAAGTGACATATTTCATTTTCATCTATGTTCATGAGGTCCTTATTATTTTATGGAGTTATATTCCTGATAAAAAATCTTAAGTACTGTTTTAAAATGGAGCTCACTGCTCTTTGTTACTAGGGGAATTCCCGGGCTTTGGAGTTTCAGAGCTGCTGCGGAGTAGAGACATGCTAGTCTCTGGCTACCTTCTGCATAGCGCTTGACTTCTTTATGCCTGATATATGATGTTTTCCTGCTAGTGCATTATTGTGGCCGATATTGGGGAAAGGAACACTGGGAAGGTGCTCCTGTGCCTGCGGAGGAAGAGAGAGAGGCTGCGGAGTTTCTGTGTCTGTGGACATCGGCTGCTGTCGTCATTCTGGGTTGCCATCCCAGCCAGGACAACCTCTTTCATCGTTTTGTACGAATCAGACACACACACAAATAGAGAGCTCTATATGAACTATTTTTTTTTGCTGGCCAGCTACTTTTAATTAAATTTTTTTCTTTTTACCAAGGACCCTGAAAGGATTCTTTATAATCTAAGTTTTTCTTTTTCTTTCTCTTTGTGGGTTTTCCTAGGAAACTGTATGACAGTGTTGAGACGAAGTTGGATGTGTTTCAGTCCAGTAACTTGTAATAAACATAACTGGTTGATAGTAAACTGCTATCTGAACCCGAGTAAATTCTGTTCTTTGGTTACA
>NW_015114163.1:37311-46473 GCF_001443285.1 Poecilia latipinna | reverse complement strand
GTACAATTAAATTACAAAAGAAAATAGTAACGCGCAGTAATGCAAAGTGATTTCAATAAGTAACTGTAGTCTGACTACTGGATTTGAAATAGCAACGTGTTAGATGACTTTTTACTGAAAAAAAGTGGTCCGACGTCATTAACACGTAACTGACATCAGTGGTTCTGACCAGTAATAATAATAATAATAATAATAATAATAATAATAATATGGCAGATAATCCGTGAAAAACAAATCAAGCTCCTCTCTGAGGTCCTACTGCTATCTGTAGAAATACAGCACTCAGGCAGGAACAACCAATCGGAGCCAGGCAGAGGGTCTCAGCACTTTCAATCACCCTCATGTACACGCAGCTCACACAGCTAAGTTTGGCAGGCCGGCCTCTCCCAGAAAGGTGTACCTCTGTTCATCTACCTATCAGCCTTGACTCATGGATGCATTAAATCAACCTGTCATCATAAAGAACCTCTGTGTTATGTTAGACCAGGATATGTCATTTAAGGTCCATATTAAACAAGTTTCAAGGATTCCTTATTTTTATATTTGGAAATATTCTGTCCAGGAGAGATGCTGACAAACGAATCCATGTTTTATTACTTCAAGACTGGACTACTGTAACTCTTTACTATCAGGAAGTCCACAAAATACAGTTAAAAGTTTTCAGTTGGTCCAAAATCCTGCAACAAGAGTTCTGATGAAAATTTAAAAAGGAGGAAAATATTTTATCTTCCCTTCATCGGCTCCTTTTAAAATCCAGAATAGAATTTCAGATTCTCCTTCTCACATCCCTCAATAATCAGCTCCATCAAATATCAGATCTTATTGGTCCATATATTCCTAACAGAGCACTTGTCTCTCTGACTGCAGGTTTGCTGCTGGTTCCTAGAATTTCTGATAGTAGAATGGCAGACAGATCTATAGTTCAAGCTCCTCTGCTGTGGAACCAGCTCCCAGTTTCAGTCTGTGAGGCAGACACCCACTTTTTCTCACTTCCTACTTCTCCTGCTCTCATTTTTATATTATTTGCTATTATTTCAGCTGTTAAATTTTTGTTTCTGTTATTTTTCTCTCCATAGAAACTACATCTGGTCTGGCCTTGTGGTTGGCTGACCAACCTTCCTTGAGGAGGGGATTGGCTGTGATAATGTTGCCATGAGCTAACTGTTCTCTCTGTCCTGCTATTAACTTTTTTACTTTAATCAACATCAGAAATCATCCTGCATCCAGCATGCCGTTCTGTTTGACATCACTGGAAAGCTCATAATCCACACTTTCAGAATCTGTAAATATCTCCCTGCTGGTAGTAACAACCTTTTCAGCTTGTCAATGTTCTTAGCCCTTCTAATGAGCCATTATTTTATCCAGGTGTGTTAAAACATGCAGGATGCCGGCCCTCAAGGACCGACTTTGGGGATCACTGATTTAAAAAGACAGCTGTACTTTTTCAAACAGAACCAGTTTAGTTTTGATAGTCATTTCCCCCTTAATAAATAAATCATCATAAAACTACATTTTGTATTTACTATCCAAATCCAAATGTATTTAATGGTCTGAAACACTGAACTGTGACAGTAGACAGTAGTCATAGGGCTGAAATTATGTGACTCCATTCATTAATTGTATCCATATCTATTCTTTGCATGTATTCATATCTATTTTATACAATTTACATGTTGTAAAGATGGAAATAATCATTGTGAATCAGACTCTTGTTGTGTGGCGTCCACCTGGCTTCCTGTGCAGCATGTGTTTGGCCTCCACTGCTGTGATCTGGGACACTGTGGTGAAGACGTGAGCGCAGTGCACCGCTGCTCGCTCCATGCAGTACCGATGGTAGATCTGTCTCTCTCCTGCCTCCTTGTCAATATTGAACTACCAGTACACAAAAATATCAGATTCAGTTTTAAGCTGTAAATTCAAAGAAAAATGACAGTGGAATAGTTGTTAGGATAGGTTCTATCTGTACAGGATCATGTATATTACAGTCTAGCAAGTTATACCATCACACTCCTCTTCTTCAAACAGGTAACAGCACCTTACTTTGGAAACTCCTTTGTTTTGTTGGATGTTTTTCTGGCTTCTCTGATTTTTTTAAGATGTAAAAGTCAACATAATGGAATAATGTTTCCCATTATTCTTTTTTTTCTCTTATATTTTATGTATATGGATACCAGAACCCTTGGACTCTTCGTTCATTTTTCTTGGTCACCCTCATTCAACCATTTTGATTTTTTCTGAAATTTCAACTTCATTCATTTATAAACATGTACAATTCAAATTCAGTTTGAGTCAAATTTAGATTAAAATTGAAATCAATCTGTTGTTGATAGACTTGATTATGTACCACGAACAGATAACTTACCTGTTCGTGGTAAGTTATCTGAAATATCCCAGCTGGTTACATCAGGCCATAAAAGGTTTGGACTTTATGGTTTTAGTAAAGGGGAACCAGATGTGACAGGAACCAGGAGACATGACTCACAAAACAAGAAAGGAAATTATTTGATGACCCTAAATCAGGTAATATTAGAGAAAGCAGCATGTATTGTAATTCCTCTGGTAATTTTAATCAATTCTGTATGTAATGTATAATAATAATAATAATAATAATAATACATTACTTATCGGTTCAAGAAGTCTGTCTTAAAGTTATGGTATCTCATAAGGTATTAATGTTTTTTCATCAATAGAATCGGAAAGGCAGCTGTAGACTGGGGTCATCTGTCAATTATCTATTGAGCCAGTGAGCAATCTGCAGCTCTGGGCTGACCTTTAGGATGTGAGCAGTGGGGCCAATTACAAGCATCACAGTAAGCCATCCTCATACAGTTCAACGTTACTAATCATGCTCTAAATGACTTTAAAATACCAAAACCTTTGAATGTGCAAATCAGTCTGACAGCTACCGATTACCCATGTTGCTAACAGCTCTGTGGTGGGGGTCGGAACACAGTTAGATTGAATTACAAGCAAACTGGGACATTTTTTAGAACAATGAACATGGAGAAAAGTTTCAGATTCATACCAATTCAAACAATTCAGTGAACTACAGTTACTTACTCGTTATGGGTATAAATATCAATAGTTTTAAATGGTTGCCATTTCACATTGACCATTTTTCCTCTTTTGGGGTAGGAGGAGGTATTAGAATGATTTTACTTAAATGGGGATTTTTTTAGATCCATTAATAATGCAAATTATTCATACAAACTGAAATGTAAACATATCAACCTGAAACCAATTACAAAGTAATGGCAAGTCGCATCTCAACATCTTGCATTTCGTTGCCACCAATATGCATTTGTCTAATAATTCTAGCTCAATATGTGATTGGGATTTGTCAGTGTGGAGGGAATTTAAAGCTACCCTAAAAGATTACACCTATTCAGTTTGGTACAAGTTTTGCTCCCAACCATGGGCGCCATATAGGGGGGGAAAGTTTGGACAATTCCAAGGGCCCCTGGCTGACAGGGGACCCCACTAAAAAAAAAATATTTTTTTTTTGGGGGGGGGGGGATTGCGGGGGGGGAGGTTTATAGAAATATATATTAAAAAAATCAGATCTGCATGAAATGGTTCGTTCCTACTTAGTGCACTTGATGTTGAAGGTGTTCAGCAGCAGTCAGACAAGAACAGCTGTGGTAGTTACTGTGCCACTAAGAAAAATTATAAAGTTAGGTTTTCAAAAAGTATAGGGATAGAGAGAGAAATAGACAAGAGTGTCAATTTGTAACCCAGTTTTTCTCCAAGAGAGGTGAGTAGACTGTTAGATTATCAATCATTTAGCATAGTTAGTTAAGCTACAGACTACTGTTTGCCTCCATTTCATTTAATGAATGAAGGAACAAATCTACCAACATATTCGTATATTTAACTTGTCCCTGTACCTTTTTTCACACTTAACAGATGAGTCAGTCAGTAGCAGTTTTAACCACCATACCAGCATGAATGAGATTGATTGACAACACTAAGACCCTCCTCATGATTCTGATTGGTTGTTTTTGGTCAGAACGGCGCTTTACTTTAGCCAGCAATAGTTCAGGAAGGAGGCTGAGGAAGTTGATCTTTACACAATTTATGTCTCATAGCAAACTGTCACAACATGGTGACAGCTTTTAACAAATATTGGAAAAGCATATTTTATTAATTAAAGTTATGTACTGCAGCTTGAACAAAATGCAACTACATAGTATTTTTTGAGAAGTCTGGATTGCTTTATGTGTGTTTAGCATGTTGTCTATGACTGTTGGTGGGGAGAGACATTTCAGTAAGCTAAAGCTAATCATAATAAAAAATTAAGCAACCTATTTACATGCAGTATGTGGACTGTTGCATTTAAAATGAACTAGCAGTAAATACTGTGCTAGTATCAGTATTGGACCAAAGAAAGCAAGGCAGTCACAAACCTGTAAAATTGTGACACTTTTGATGGGTTAGATAGACTCAAGAAACTGTGACAACAGGTACGCAGGGTGGCCCAATTAAATTTTTTGTCATGGGGTTCAAGACTCCTGGCAGCGCCCCTGCTCCCAACTGGGTTTATTTTTTACTCCCACAAAAGATAAGACATAATTCCAAGCTTGACATAGCACCATCAGTTCATCTTGGCTTCATCTGTTTCACAAAGGCCAAACCAGGCTTAGGTACGACTATACCAAGGCAGGTTTGAGTAATTCAGGTAAATGTTTCAATCTGGTTTAAGGCTTAGGCCTTCATTCCAAAACCATCAGAGGTTGCAGTTTTGAAGTTGATTCTGAGGAGCCCAGGTCAGCTGCATGAGACGTCAGCCAAAGAGAGGTACTGTGTTCTACTTTAACAGGGGACAACAAAACATGGTCTTTATGTGCAGTAACATGGGCTGCCTTTATCGAATGTCCCTCCACAGAAAAAAAGAACAGATCATTTGTGCGACAGCACCAATCAGCAAAACCAATCAGCAGCAGGCAAAATAAAGGCATACAAGACATGTATGCCTTTATTTTGCCTGCTGCTGATTGGTTTTGATCTTATCTTTGCCCCAAGCACAACTCACTGGTCTCTTACCTTATCCAAGTTGTTGTAAAAGTCAACATTCCCAGCACAAAGATATCTTCCGAGCAGTGTGGCATGGGTAGTAAAAACCGTTGCCATAGGAATGTTTCGGGAGCGAGAGAGAATAAGCCCAGGCCCTGCCTGCCATTCATGGAAGTGACTGATGACATTGGGTTTGTCTCCAAGGTGATCTGTTAGCTAAAACAAAACAAACAAACAAACAAAACAAAAAACAGATAGATGTTAGAGGTTCACAAATTGTGAAAACATACATTTACAACTCAACCAGGGAGGAACAGGTTGAATTTCTAACACTGCTAGCTTCACTGGTAAAGCCACACCTCTTTAAAGAACCAGGCAATCAAGGAGCCCAGAATGAGAGAGTCATTAGCCTCCCGATCGTGATACGGCAGACCGATGTGGCAGGTCTCCCACAGGTCCCCCTTCCATCGGTCCAGGTTCCAGGCTGCTGAGCCGATGTCAAACAGGATAACATAAGGGCTGCCCTCAATCAGCCAGCGACCAAAATGAACCTGAAGCAGCAGACAGAGTCCAGAAAGTACTTAACCAAGTCTAAATGTTTTCAAAACTGTTTTTTTATTGTCAATTTGCCTTATCCTATACAGGAAGAATAGAATAGAATAGAATTTATTGATCCCCAAAGTTGCTCTGCGTCAGACTGGTGACCTGTCCAGGTTGACCCCGCCTCTCGCCCGGAACGTTAGCTGGAGATAGGCACCAGCCCCCCTCCTGACCCCACTGAGGGACAAGGGTGTTAGAAAATGGATGGATGGATCTCCAAAGTGTTAAATATTGTTAAATACAAATATAACCATATTAAAATGCCATACTAAAGTTTTTATATCTTATGTTTTTAATGAATTAAGACTGAACAATGTTTTAGAAGATTGGAGTCCAAAGTCATTCTTCAAGGGCTGAAATTCTGGATGTTTAGTTCTTACCCTGGTTCAATCTCTGAATCACCTGATGGTTCATTGACAGGCCTCTCTAGAATGCTGACCTGCTGAGAAGGTAATTAGACCATTTGAATCAGCTGTGTTGGAGCAGAGACACATCTAAAGCTGCCATGGCAGCAGGACTGGAGATGGACATCCCTGTTGCAGAGCCTCAGTCCTTGTATTTGTGTTCCCACCAGAGGTTTGGAATTGTCAATTCACCACTTAGAAGGAATTTCCCTTAACTTCCTATAACTTATTTGGACTAAAAGAACTCTTTAAAATGTCAGACTATTCATCAGATTATTATTAACACAAAACTGTAGGTTGTGGAATTAAAAATAAACATTATTCAAGAACTGTTTAAGAGACTGCATGCCTTGGGAACAGTATGTTCAGAGTGAATGGTATAAACTCTTCTAACCAGTAATGAGTGTGTGGATACTAGAAGGTAAAATGCCTAAGTCAGTGGTGTTTCTAGTTAGCACTGGAAGCACCGAGGGAAGGCAGAGGAGCTTGATTTTTTTCACAGATTATCTGTGTCATCCTACATGTCACAACATAGTGACAATTTTCCCCAAAAAGTTGTAGTTAGCATGTTTCTTCATAGTTTGCAAAAAACATAGCTTCTCATAATTGGCATCATTATGCTTAACAATCACTTATATGATGAACATTGAATCTTCAAGCAGCAGTCTTTACCAGAACACACCTAAATACACGGTGGCCTGCAGCTTTGACTGTCAGTGAGAATATTCATTGTTAATACCTTTCCTTCTGGGTCATTCCAGACAAAAAGGCCTTAGTATCAGTTTAGATATGATATATTACTGAGACCTTGAAATATAAGATTAAAAGTGCTATGAGAGACCACAGAAGCTTGTTGAAAGATACATACTCAAAACATTTGACCATTTTCTTTCAGCTTAAAAGAGAATTCTACCACTCACTATGGAAATGTAAAGAAATATGTAAAAATTCTCTGTCATTATTCTGGCATTCATTAAATAAATATTAATGCTTTTGATAATTGTAACTTATATACAACAGGAAAGGTTTGGTCAGACTTAATGAGAAAAAGGATTGTTTATTTTTCTTCTTTGTATTCAAATATTGGGTCTCAGCTGTATTATTGAACATCTTATGACATCTTATGATATGACAAATATACGTAAGATTATGACCAGAATTTAAAACACACACACACACACACACACACACACATACACACACACATACACACCTGGCAACCATTGTTGATAAGAGCATCCATTGCCTTCTGGATCACTGGGTTGGGTGGTACACAGCCTTCCACTTGTGTCTTGAAGTTGTGTTCAAAGTACGGTCCCATCATGTAATAGTTCTCTCCCCATTCATCCACTGTGACCTTAGCTTTAGACTGGATGACAGTGTAAATTCCTCCAACTGAAAGTTCATGAAGTGCAAAATAAATTACATAAATAAATGAAAATATGTTGTATATTGCTGCACATTGTTTTCATGTGAGTATAACTACATCAGCCATTTATAGCATATCAACCCAACAAAAGTTAGACACTTTTTCTATGGCTAACCACTTAGAATTAAGAAGAAATCAATAATTTCAAGTCTCACAAATAACTATAAATATTCCTTATGAAATCTTAAATTTGAGACATTGTAAACTAATGGTAAACTGTGGCACATGAGAAACATTCTAACCCTTTGCTTGTGTTGAAAAGAGGAGCATATTTTCCAGTCTTATGTGAGCAGAAATTACTAAAATGAAATACCAATATGTGATAACTAATGATGTCCAGCCTTCATCAGCTTATATAATTGAAACACTAGTTTAAACCCTGAACTGTTGCATACCATAATTATATCACCACTTTGAAGCAAGCACTTAATTAAAGGAGCAAACGGTCATTGTTCTACATTGTTTTGGATGAATAAAAATGAGGAAGACCCCCATTAGCTGGGCAGCCATAGTTAGGACTTGGGCAAGTCCTAACTATGAGGCAAGAAAGACCAAGAAGAGGAGGGCACTGTTCCATGCCTCCAAGTCAGACAGCGGGGGCCCTGGTGGGGCTTATTATTATTATTATTATTATTATTATTATTATTATTATTATTATTATTATTATTATTACATATATAATAAAATAACCCCGCCTCTCGCCCGGAACGTTAGCTGGAGATAGGCACCAGCAACCCTCCCGACCCCACTAGGGGACAAGGATGTACAGAAAATGGATGGATGTAATAAAATAATAATAATCCCCACTAGGGCCAAGCTCAGTCCTCGCTGCCTGAAAAATTTCAGTCACAGACCATCTGCCAGGAACCCATCACAATATGACATAGCCCAAACGCCTACTGACACCATCATACTACCAGGGGCATTCCTGCACCTTTCCTCCCCCCAATGATCCCACCATCTCCCACAGTTATCCCCACACCAGAGGATATGGCATGTGATTAGTTCCAAAGCTATGAATATACATTCTGCACACTCAGATTTGTAGTCTATGTTAGACACTGAGCATGTAAACATGACTGAAAATCTATTCACTGGGTGTTCATGTTTGTTTGTGTCATATCTCAATGGATAAATAACTAATAACTGGACATGGGACTGTACATGAAAACAGGTCCTTTATTATGGAGGACCAAAACTGACATAATAATAAATAAAATAATAAATATATGTCGGACATAAATAAATAAAAGAATAAATATAGAAATAAAATAATAAATATATATTTTGATAAGAATTAAAAGCACAAATATATATTTTGATAAGAAATAAAAGCATAAATATATATTTTCATTTGCTGTATTTATTTCTGTATTATTTCCTCGCTGTATTTCTGCTTCTCGATATGTAAATGAGGTGGGCAGCAGCCTTCTACGCCCAGCTCTCTATTGGTCAATAAACAGGAAAAAGAACGATCCGTGTGCAGATCGATTGTGAATGCCTGCCTACGTGGCGCTTTCGGCCTCAGTTCAACAGTCCTCAGGAAACCTGACTGAAAAATTCACGAATACTCATTATCTTAAGGACACAATAAAAGGTAAGGTTAATAACAGCATTTAAGTGTTAGATAACCGTTATTACTCATTGTCAATCCACCATTCTCTGACTGTGTATATAATAAACAGTCTCTGATCAGAGAGTAAACCAGCTAGCAGT
>NW_015114163.1:30971-33110 GCF_001443285.1 Poecilia latipinna | reverse complement strand
TTCTGGTGTGATTTTGCCTCGGGAAACCTGACTGAAAAATTCACGGATACTCATTATCTTAAAGATATACTAAAAGGTAAGGTTAATTACAACAGCATTTACGTGTTAGCCGTTATTACTCATTGTCAATCCACCATTCTCTAACTGTATATAATANANA
This sequence comes from Poecilia latipinna, assembly GCF_001443285.1. Classification (NCBI taxonomy): domain Eukaryota; kingdom Metazoa; phylum Chordata; class Actinopteri; order Cyprinodontiformes; family Poeciliidae; genus Poecilia; species Poecilia latipinna. The sequence goes on along the minus strand of NW_015114163.1, from coordinate 32,950 downwards.
GNCTCCGATTGGAGAATAAACCAGCTAGCAGAAGCTTTAGCCACAGTTAGGAAACATACACGGACACCGCTATCTGTCAGTGCCGTGTTGTTAAGTTTCACTAAAATCACTGACATCTTCCAACACTGTTGTTTAGAAAAGCATTTTAAATATTGATTTAAGCGCAATATGCCAAATAATTTACATATTCTGATGTGATTCATAATTTCTCCATTTGTTTTGTTGTCCATCTTTCTCAGCAGTAGCCGACCTAACAACCTACCATATCTGGGATGGTCCTGTTCCTCTGTCCATGGCAGGTTCAGTCAATCAGCTGTGGGACATCTGCTGCCTAACATCAAACTATCATGGGCTTCTTGATTTAAAAGGAGAAACCAGTACAGAGCCTCCCTGCTCCTGCAAGTCACACTTCTTGGATGAACACTCACTACTGCAAGCAGCTGTTAGAAATGAAATCTTTGTGTATCTATTCTGTAATTAATATCTATATGTATCTGTTAATAAATGAATTGTTCTGCAAAAACTATTGTAAATAGCTTCTCTTGAGTAATCTACATATGTGCAACTTTTACCTTTAAATTGCTTTTTTTGTATATCTTACACATCTGGCAACAAAGTATGTGGAGGAGAGGAAATTATAAATTAAAGCTGCTATTGTGGATCAAAGGCATAAGGTTTGTGGCTGTTTCTTTAAAACATCTATGTAATAATTAATAATTATATTTAACATTACACAAACATAATTACCACAGTTAATAATTTAAGTATTGATAGAGAAAATGTAGTTACAAAAGACATATCAATTTTATTTCAACATTATCTACTCAGGGTTTACAATTTAAGAAGACATCCATGTAGGGTCCTTGGCGGGTGCAGTGAACTGGTGCCAGTCTGCAGTGAACTGGTGGGTGACAGAGCCAATGGTAAACTGTAGTGAGCAGTTTGAAGCAGAAGTCCCACCATGTGATCCACAGGGTTTTCCTAGCTGAGCACAAACTTCATGCACTTCGTTTCCACAGGCACCACAGCAGAATCAAGTGTAACCTGTTAAAGGAATAAAGTTGTTATTCCTATGTTATCAATTTTCTACTGCCAAGTCTACAACCGCAGGAAAACAAAGTATAAGAAACTTAACCTTCTAATCATAACATTTGATAAATATTCATTGGAGAAATGCGAAGTTAAAGAGATTCTATATATATATATATATATATATATATATATATATATATATATATATATATATATATATGGAGAGAGAGAGAGAGAGAGAGAATCACATTTCTCCAATGAAATGTTAATATCTATCTAAAACAGCGCCTTCCTCCTCATGTCTTGATCGTAGTAAGAGTTTAACTTCTCAGGACGTGATGGAGCAGCGGGTGTTTGGCATAACTGTCAAGTTTTGGACTTGTAGGTACAGGTAATGTAGCAGGTGGTGAAACTAGCGTAAATGAGGAGGGTTTAATACGATCATGCATTTTCCATGACGGGTGGCAACCCCAGTCTATACTATAAAAATCTGATTAAGACTAGAGCCTAAATACGTTCTATTTCCAAAACAGAAAGGCTACGTAATGTTAGCCAGCTAACAAATTACTATTGCTATCCTAGCATATCAACTAACAGCTAGAAAAAAGCAAAACACGTACCTTTGTAGTTAAACTGGTATCAATCAGTGAGGAATTTGTCCAGTTTAGATTATGTTGATGAAGAAAAAATGTTTGCAAATAGTGATATATCTTCAAATCGTATTTGTGGCAGCTGCTTTAGAGTCCAGAAACAGCGTTAACTACACACACCGGAACTAAAGATACACTGGATCGAGTCAAAACGGATGTTGTCTGACGTCATGTGAAAAGGGTCTATTATAATGATGATTGCAGAGTGTGCACCGATTATATACCTAGATCAGGGGTCCCCAAACTACGGCCCGTGCTGGACAATGCCGGATCCGGCCCGCCTCCTCATACCAGGGA
>NW_015114163.1:0-27517 GCF_001443285.1 Poecilia latipinna | reverse complement strand
GCAGGCATTCACAATCGATCTGCACACGGATCGTTCTTTTTCCTGTTTATTGACCAATAGAGAGCTGGACGTAGAAGGCTGCTGCCCACCTCATTTACATATCAACGAAGCAGAAATACAGCGAGGAAATAATACAGAAAACAATACAGAAATAAATACAGAAAATGGAAATATATATTATGCTTTTATTTCTTATCAAAATATATATTTATTCTTTTATTTATATATTTCTACTTTTATTTTTATATTGATTCTTTTATTTATTATTATGTTGGATATATATTTATTCTTTTATTTATATATTTATTCTTTTTTTATTCATGTCTGATATATATTTATTCTTTTATTTATATATTTATTCTTTTATTTATTATTATGTCAGTTTTGGTCCTCCATACTTTATTAACCAGTCAGACTTATCAACATAAAAAAAAGACTCCACAAACAAAACTGTCAGCAGATGGCGGTATCACCCTGTTAAAATAACTCAGAATAGTCCAAATAGTTTGGATGTCTCTTGCCTTTCTGTCTTCCTTTGTTCCTTTCTTACAGAGCGCTTCTGTCATGTTTCTGTTTTCGAGCAGGAATAGAAAGCTCATGTTTGACCAGTTCTGTCTCCGTCATTCTAGCACCTAAGTTTATGGTGGGTTTGTATCCTAAAGAAAAAGAAGTAAAACTGTATATATCTCACAAATGAGAAATTAACTTGCATGCTTAAAACCTTATATAGTAGGACAAAAATATTCAGTACTCGATGGTCCACATGAATTGACTAGTAAATTTATCATCATTGCTTGGAAACGGAAAACCTCTGTGAAAACAATAATATAAAAAGATCCGATGTGTCCCCTTTGGGGCTCCATATCTTTGCATTAAACAAATGGTCTTTTTTTTTTTTTCTATTTAACACCAAATAGTATTATTAAATGTTCTCATCTTTGGCTATACCTGGTTGGTGTGAAAAGACCTAAAAGACAGAAACATTTGACCATTTTAGGTTGAATGACTGTGGGTCAGTAGTGTGACTGAACTTCTTACTTCTTTTTATTGGATATAATTACTGAAAATTAAGTTCCGTAATTAGGAAATGTGTTTGTTTTTTTTTTATCTTTCCCATCTGTACCTGTGGAAATTTATTTCAAAGACTAACATTTTGAAATAAAAGCTATTGTATGAATTTGCACAAAAAATAAATAAACATTTAGTTTTTGGAATCTTAACTTTGTCATTGGTTTGTTTTCTAATTTTGTTTTTTAATGTGTTTTTTTCTGGAAGTCACAAGCCACACTGAATCACTTCTTTTAAATGGGATAAAGAAAAGACAGAAGACAAATACATAGAGCGGGGCCCATCTCTGCCACTTATCCAGCTTATCTACAGCTTAATGTTTAACTCCACACAGAGAGTAGACACTGTGCTCTGTGGAGCAATATTTACTTGTTGAAGAGCAAAGATTATGTTTTAGGAAAACAATGCCAGAGAATGTATTCTTATTGTGAGGAAATCTTCATTTGCCAAACCAGAGTGATTTTACCTTTATCACATACTCTGAACAGAATTACACTTATAATAAGTTTGTGATCAACTGGGAAGCTGTACCAGTTTTATCTGGTTAAGGTTTAAAGAAATCTGTCTTAAAGTAAAAGACCTTAGATAAAGTAGGAACAGCTGAGTTGCAGTGTGTCTGACCTTTGTTGGTGACCTCCCATGCCACTTCAAAAAGCATCAGGTCTTCCACAGGCAGCTCATCGTCCTCCCAGGCTGGAAACAGCCCACTCAGGGATGTAATGGACAGGGAACGTGACAATGGCATATTGTTATTTCTTGAAGTGCAGTAGAAACAAATGGAAAATAGCCACTCCTCTGTAGTTTTCAGAGAAAATCTTTTAGAACTGTAGGGTATGCACTTGTAGGTCCTGAACTCAGTAGGAACAGAACTGACATGAGGCAGAATGGACGAAGCAGCAGAGAGTCAGGAGGGTAAAGAGCTTCCACCCCGCCTACTGAGCATGACCTGATGCCAGCAGGAGGGACGTTTACCTCCAACACTCACATGTCAGGAAAAATGGTCTGGAGATCAAAGTGAGGAAAGAGGGCAGCAGGACTGCCTGATGAACATTATTGGACAAACAAACCCATGTGATAAACTGTGCAAATATTTTCTCCAAAATGTGGTTACAGCGTAGTGTATACAGGCATATAGAGGATTTAGTTTTGGTAGGGACAGTATGAAAGGACCATTACATGACAGCAAGAGTTACATCAATTCAAGATCATACCTTATTCATTTTAGGAACAAGATTTACTTGATATGAACACAATTCAAAACAAAAAAAGAAAGACACTTTACATTGCAGTATCAGAATAATGAGAAGCAATGACAAAGTAACAAAAAACCGTAATCCAAACCAAAATTAATCTATTTTCCAGTTAATATTCATCAAAGATTAAATCAGTTAAAATTGATTTAAATGAACTTAGTGATTTGGCTGCTGTACAGTTTTCTGGAACTTGGTTCCAGATTATAGGAGCATAAAAACTGAATGCTGCTTCTCCGTGTTTGGTTCTGACTGAAGATCCAAAGTAGACGAGAGCTAAACCAGAGAAGAATGATGCAACAATAACAGGTCTTTAATGTTTTATGATTCATAAACTAACAGTATTTTAAAGTCTGTTCTCTCAGTATAAGGACTGTAGAACTGGATAATGTGCTCTCCCTTCCTGGTTTTAGTCAGAACTCCACCAGCAGCATTCTGGATCCGATTTTTAAGGCAGATCTGAGAAGACACAGTTGCAATGCGATTAAAAATAAACACATGATTGAGTTTCTATAGATCTTGCTGAGACATTATTCCTTTAATGTTCCTCAGGTGGAAGCAGGCTGACTTTTTAAACCTGTTATTACAGATCTTGGTTTTAAGGTGGACAGTGATTTTAATGGCCAAATCAGAGCCGTGGTTAAGTCCAGCTTTCATCATTTAAGGCGACTGGCGTCAGTGAAATCTTTTCTTTCCAAGCAGCATTTTCAAACAGTGATCCACGCTTTTATTTCAACTCGACTGGATTACTGTAACTCACTTTATCTGGTAGTCAGTCAGTCGCTGCTCTCACGTCTGCAGCTGGTTCAGAATGCTGCTGCACGACTTTTGACAGGAACTCGAAAGAGGGAACACATGACCCCTGTCCTGGCCTCACTTCACTGGCTGCCTGTATATTTTAGGATTCATTTTAAAATTCTTATGTTTGTTTTTAAATCACTACATAATCTTGTCCCGGCTTACCTCTCTGAGCTTCTTCACCCCTCATACCCTATCGGTCTCCCAGGTCAGCAGATCAGCTGCTCTTGGAGGTACTGAGATCAAGAAGGAAGCTCAGAGGGGACAGGGCTTCTCTGTCATGGGCCCCAAATTATGGAACAACTTACCTTTGCAAGTCAGAGAGGCCCCTTCACTGTCCACTTTAAAGCTCGTCTTAAAACCCATCTATTTTACTTGGCTTTCAACTCCAGCAGGATCTAGTTTTAAATTGTTTGTTTTTAAACTGTAAGAGTTTTTTATTTTTATTTTATTTTATTGTTATGTTGTGTTTTAATGTACAGCACTTTGTATCAGCTGTGGTTGTTTTAAAGTGCTTTATAAATAAAGTTGGTGTGGTATGGTTCTAAGCATCTGTTCAGTGATTGGATGGGTTTGAAGTCACCTGGAATAGTAATGTAGAGCTTTGAATCATCTGTGTACTTAAACTAGTCTTATTCCTTGTTATAATATGGACAAGTGTGAGCATGCTCATATTATTTAACCAGGTTCATGAATTGAACCTTAAGGTCAGATGTGACCTCTACTTGCTCCAATGAGAAGTCACCAATTGACACAAAGAAATCCCAGTTCTTTGGGTAAGACTCAAGTTCTGTGCCAGAATCTGACCCAGCTCTCCAGTCATGGTCAACAGTGTGAAATGCTGCACTGTGGTTCTTCCACAATTTGTATGTATGTGGTGAGCATAGAAACCTGACTGAAAAATGTCAAAGCAGTCGGTCATTGTGTCGCAGTGGAAATTTGTTTTATTTTGAAAGCGTGATTTTGTAAATTTGTAAATATCTTAGACTGGAAATTATCTGCCAACTAGTTAAAGCGTTAGCTTAACCCCTTAACTGGAACCAGGAAGTGCTTTGGGTAAAAAGGTGCCTATAGCCAGCCCTGAATGGCTGCCACCAGATTCAGGATTCAACATGCATGAATGAATCAAAGCAACGTGTTTTTGATCATAGAACAAATTATAAGATGATATAAAGGGAAATAAATTCATACATTTTACTTTTTGAACTGATTTACAAAAATAACTTTTTAATTTAGAATTGTTAGAAGTGTTGAGATTCTAACAATTACACTTGACCTAGTATTCTATTAAAACATTTTGTAGCTCGTTAAAACTGGATTTTAACAGATAGAGAACTAAAGCAAACTAAAGAAAAGAATAGGACTTTGTTGTTGACATAATATATCGCCAAAATATTTGAATGTGATGTAAAACTGAATTCATTTCTCAGAAAGTGAAACTCGTATAAAATCAAGTCATACATTCCAAGCCTTTCCTTGTAATGTTAATTATTGCTTCAGATAATGAAAACCCAAAATTCAGCCTCAGAATATTATACTACTGTGACAAAGATCATCAGTGGAAACTTATACTTAACTCAAAGCATCTACACACACTTCCAAAAGCTGCTTCAGTGACCATGGTGTTCCTGTTGATTAGTCTGCCAATTCCTGTGACCTTTAACCTCAGTAAAAAAATCTATGAGGTGGTTAGGTCTGGTGGAAGGTGAGACACAGATGATGTGAAGGAAGTTATCAAAGCAGACTGGGTTTCCATTAAAACCTCAGTAGAACTGCAGGCCGGCTGTCTCTTTGCCACGGTGCTTTGATGCAAAATGCCAACCAGGCTCTGCGTTCATACAGACGTACAGTCTTATAGAAGTCTGACATTTTGTGCTTAAAATATCAATTTTTCATTGGTGTAATTCTAATTTTCTGAGACACTGAATTTGGCTTTTCTTTGCCAATAAGTCATATTAACGGAAATTCTAAAAAGTAAAAGATTTAAACATTTTACTGTATAATGAACCTCTAAAAATAGCTGGCAATGCAGAATTTAAATGAAAAAAATGTAGCATTGTCGATATGCCTCATAACATATCATAGTTCTGTGTATAACGAGCAGAAAAATGCTACATTAATGTCTTATTGAGCACATGGGCATATGAAATTATGCCCATTGTTTACATGATCATGTAAACAATGATCATGTTGACAAAATGACTTTCCTTTCTCCCAAGGAAATGTTTTAAACAATCATGGAGAAACAGTGAATGCCAGTGGAAGGGAGTCAGTCATATGCATTCAGCTGCACTGCTAAGTCTATATGCTGTATACTCACTTTGACTGTCAACTGTCAGCTGTTGCAACAGCTGTTGCCAGCAGCTCCACACAAAAGTACAAATGAATTTCATCAAACTGTACATTGTGGCTTTGCTAAAACACACACACCCTGCTGCACAGTAATGACTGCTGTAAATATGACATGTCCTGATGAAGTAAATCTAACATTTAGAATTTCCTTTTCCAAAACAAACTTCACCACTTATCTAATGGACTGACTTCCTGTCCAGGCAGAAACTGTCCGTTACTCTGGACTTCTGGACACAGGCAGCAGAAGTCCATGACCTTGTCTTAAGCAGGTCATTAATGAATGAAGGCTCAATTCAGGAATCATCTTTCCAGTTAAATGATCACTTACAGAACATAAGTTGTGGTAATTAGTTCATTGACAACATGAAGAAAACCAGAAATATTAGCTGAAAGAATTAAAGGAAAAAATGGCAAAACTCCATGTTTGTGACTTAAGACTGAATATGTGGTAGGATGTTAGTGGACAGAAAACATCCTGGCAGAAACATGTCCAGGAGAATGGTAGGACTGTGGGGTCAGTAAAGCCAAACTAGAACTACGTCCCAACAATTCATTTTTTATGACTTTTCAGTAATACTTTGGATTTCTTTTCTTCCAAGATATATTAAAGCAGAAGTTTCAGACTCTACTCCTAACACACAGAAAAAAAAGAAGTAATCCATTTGACCTTTAACAAATTGTATTAAAAATACACAGATTAACAAAAAACACCAAACAGTGGGCTGTGTGGATTACTTACAAATAAAACCAAAGTTCATTTATTTTATACTGGACACAAATGAAAAAGCAACATGGAAAATCCAGTGACATTTCTTTCTTTTCCAAGTAATCACAAAACAATATTTTTCTTTTATTTGGACACTTTTTATGACTTATCCAGTAAAACACCAGCAAATACTCAAAGTCATCATGTTTGGAGAAATGAAATCACCTCGCCTTCAGCACAAACTGTGCAACTACTTCTGGTATTTCTGTAACTATGAACTGAAAACAAATGCCTTGGTCCAGCTTCTTAAAAGCTTAATATTGAAACCAAAACTGAGCCAAGCATCTTAACATTTGGGGTTTGTGCCGATAACAAGGAATTTAAAAGAAGTTGAGGTCTTCAGAACGTGGCTGATCAGAGAGAAAGCAGGCAGCAGTCAGCCTCGACTCACAGCTCTACTGTTTTCCTCTGCAGCCAAACCTGTCCTCGGAGGACTTTAAAAAAGAAGAAAAGGGTGTATCATTATTGGTCAATGACAAACAGAGCACTCAGAATACCAACATCAGTTCCCGGTGGATGGAGATGTTTCGGATTCTGTTCCTTGATGTGGCCTGGTAAAAGACACTGCAGCAACCCGTGACGCTCATCGCCTCTTTGTTTCTCTCCTTCCTCAGCTGAGCCTCCGTCCTCAGGCTTTGATCTCAGGGGTCGAGCTGTACAGCTGCTCAGAGTTCTCTGTTCCCAGGTCCTCTAAACACAAAACGCAACACAAGCAGTTAGAAGTGCAGGAGCAGAGTTTCCCTCAGTGTATTATAAACATGGTGGGCCATCAGGCTTAGCATTGCTTTTTTTTTAATTATTATTGCATTCATTTAAAACATTAGTTTGTGTTTAGATATTAATCTGCCAGTCTTCCAGTAATGCATAACCATCAGGGCTGAAACGATTCCTCGAGTGATTCCAGTACCTTGATTATTAAAATTCCTCAAGTAAAACTGATCTGCCTCGAAGCTTCGATAAGTTATGTTTTATCATTTAGCGCACCGTGTTCCGGCTCTCTCTCCGGCATTTGCTCTCTCACTTCCGCCTGAGTTGTTGACGAAAGCTAAGTGTTGGCAGCATAATGTCCAGTTTTCAAGTTCAGCCTGGGAGGATTTTACTGAGTCATGATACTGATTTTTGTCGTTCTTCCTTAAAACGACAAACATCCTTAAAATGACAGGAGCGATACTTGGAGTACTTCTCCTCCCGCAGCTGCTGGTTCAGAGCGAACGGTGGGACAAACATGGCGGGATTATTTATACAGGTGAGCGGATAGACTGAACACTACGGGCGGCTGTGCGAATGCATAGCTTTACTGAAAATACCGGGAAATAAATTCCATATCATCCTGGTCACAACCAATGGGTGGCGAAGAGCATCGTGACGTTACATACCTGGTAGATGCGTTTCTGTGTGTGACGAATGCAGGAGTTAAATCCCGTCGCTAACATGAACACAAACACTATAAATGGCTGAGCAAGGTGAGAGTTCATCTATTAAACTGACTAAAGATTAATACATAAACAGAAAGCTGGAGTACAGACGGTTTTTTATAATAGCCTGCTCACAAACAGGCAGGCTATTTGTGAGCACAATAAAGAGCATGCCTCTTTATTAAATTGAATATAATTTCAGATTTATGTATAACTTTCTTCAGGTTAACTTAGAAAGTGAGCTATTATTGTTACAGGTTAGTTTTCTAAACTACAGAAAAGTTATTGTTAGGGAAGCTCAAATATGAAAAATTGGACTGATATTGATATGCAATAGCAACACTGCTGTTATGTTAGATTTACCAATGTTTTATTTCATCTTTTTTTTATCCGATTACTTTAATCGTAAGAATAATTGATAGCTTACTCGATTACTAAAACATTCGTTTACAACAGCCCTAATGATTATCAAGTGATATTTTCAAATTACCTGTCAACTTTAAAAAATGTTTTAACTCAAAAACATGGTGGGTCTCTGGATGACTGCCCTACTGCCCCAAGCCCTGGGCTTAGCTAGTTTTCTAGGGAAACCCTGCAGGAGAATGACTGACCGATGTGATGTACATCTTTTGGTCATTTGATTTTCTTTCTCCCACTTTGGAGCTCTTCTCATGTCATTACCTGGTAATGCAGTATGGACAACAGGACTTTTTTTGTTTGTTTTAAAGTTATTTTTTGTTATACGAAATAGAAAATAAAACTTTTTTTTTCTGTTCATCCTTTTTGACACTGAAAGAGAGAAATGCTTTGTATTTTAAATCAAATAAGTGGGGTTTGGTGGATAGAGCACCATGTCCAGAAGCTGTGGTCAGCTGGGTTCATTCAAAAATGCCCTAGTGCCAAAACAACGTATAAAAATAAATAAAAAAAGAAAACTACATCACCATTTGTTTCTTCTTTAATATTACCCATTCAATGACCAAAAGACATAGCGGTCCAAAGAGTTCACTCAGTTGTTTATTCATTGAGAATCATAAACGAGAACAACTTATTTCATTATTGGTTTAGGGTTAGGGTGAGCAGACTCCTGAGAGAAGCTCGGTCAAAGCTACATTTAGAGTGGAGGCCATAACTGATTGGATAAGCAAACTCAGTTTCTTTCTTTCCCTCATCGTTTCCCGTCTCTCTCGATCACGTGAGCAACCACAACAAACGTCCCTATAAAACGTCTCACCATGTGCAGAAAGAAGACAGGGCAGTTGAGCTGTATGAAGTATATGAATTAGATATAAATCCATGCAAGAGAATATTTTTTGAATCAAATCATTGTAAGACTTGCTCCAATCCTACTGACAATGTGACAAAAATCTGTCAGTGATCAAAGTAAGAGTTACCAGGAAGAACACATTTCCACAGGCCATAGGTTTTCCCCACCGCCGTCTGCCACAGTCTGAGCGTGCCGTCCTCAGAGCCACTGGCGTACAGCTCCCCATCAGGACTGAAGCGCACACAGTGCACTGGACCAAAGTGGCCTTTATACGACTCTGCAGAGAGGACATCACAGAAAACTTGAAGCTAATTAACAACAATTAACCACATTAACTTTTGTAACATATAACCGCTGTAAAAAAAAAACAAGATCAGCCTGGCTGACAACACTGAAGAGGTTTACACCATTTAAACTGTCTGGATGACAAAACTTTTGATTATAAATCACTGAACGGTTTAGCACCACAGGACATTTTAAAGATCTGCTGTTGCTGTATCAACCTTCCAGAACCTCTCAGGTCTTCTGGTTCTGCTCTGCATCCAGAATCAGAACCAAACATGGAGAAGCAGCATTCAGCTTCTGTGCAGCACAAATCTGGAATAAAATTCCAGAAAACTGTAAAACAGCCAAAACACTGAACCTGTTAAGAGTTGCTTTTGATTAAAAACTACTGGAACACTGATTAATACATTTGATATGTACTTGCTTCATGATTTTTGCTGATATTTGACTAAATGTAATGTTTGCTGCTTGTATTATAATTTGTTACTGTCTGATATCATCATGTAAAGCATTTGAACTGCCTTGTTGCTGAAATGTTATATAAATAAACATGACTTGGTCACTTAAAGCCTGCAAAGCTGTTACTGAATTAATAAGAACAAGAGAGTACATTTAAGAAACTGTACAGTTCTTTTTTAAGATGCTAACCTTACCTACTTCCCTTTAAACCAGTTAACAGCTCTGAAACCAAATGTTTGAATTTTACATACAAATATATATTTTGCCAAGCGTTAACATCAGCATGGTATCCCCAGAGAATGCTCCTATTTAATTAGGTCATATGTTGAAATATTTTTAAATTGAAACACAACTGCCTTCCCTCTGATCATCCAAAGAAGTTCCTCTGTTTAATCCTCTAAGCCCAACAATCTTCTGGTCAACAACATGCTAATAAAAGGTTTTAGTACTCTTACCCAACTCTTCCTTAGTGCTATAGTCAAACTTGTATAGCTTGAAGTCATCACCGCCAGCAACAAAGAAGTCCTTTTCTGGATGGAGGGAGGCTGAGTTGATGGGAGCTGGTGCCTCCACCGTCTTAATAAGGTCCAAGCTTAACAACAAAAACAACTGGTTAGAGCCCACAGTGATTATTTAGAGATGGATAACAATCAGCTCAGATTACTATATTCTGTGTATTTATGTATGTTTGATATATACATAAATACGCCAGCATTGATTTGTCAGCTCTGGTTCTAAACACTAGACCAAGAAAAAAATGCAGAAGTCAGAATGAACATCAACCTGTGAAAAATGCTGGAAGTAAGTAAACACTCAACACCACCATACTTACTTCCATACTTAGCTGTGCATCCGATCAGCTCCTTTCTCCACACAGACAGAATAGACCAGTCAGTGAAAAGAACATTCTGAAACACCGACGGCTTCTCAAAAAATACATAAATAACTGGAAGCTTAGTGCAAGGCTCAGGACCATTGAGTTGCATGAAATAGGAGAACATTTTCTGTCTGTTCTGTCAGCACCGTATCCTTGCGTATGCTGGAAACCCAAGGATATGACAATTACCCAGAAACAGAGAAGAAGCTAGCTGCTAAAGTAATGTCTGCTAAATAATATTTAAATCAGTGGTTCATTGTTGGTAAAGCAATGCAAACCACACTGCAGGATGGGAGTCAAAATTAGTTTATGTTCGTATTTATTCATTTGTTATATTTTCCTTGATGCACTAGATTCATTGTGTGTTTTTGTACATATTTATATATGATGGATATATATATATATATATAATTTTTATTTTTTATTTTTTTTTTCCAAAATAAAAAAAAAAGATTTCTTTGGCCAACTGGAATTTAAAAAGCAGACTATTTTTTATAGCGTTATTGTGGAATATTGTCTGTGATATTACAGGTATTTAAAAAAATGTATCATGGCATCATTACTTGGCTACATCACACACCCCAGGTCTTCTCCCAGTGTATTATAAGACTGGCGGGCAACCAGGCTTTGCTTGTGCCCCCACCAGAATTAGCATTGTTTATTTAAATAGTTTTAAGGCTTTATAGCAAGTGTTCAGGTGTTAATCTTCCAATCTTTTAATAACACATAATTATCAAGTTATATTTTCTAAATTCTTGTCAACTTTTAACATTGTTTAGCTCAAAAATACAATGGGTCGCTGGATGACTGACTGTCCTAGCACCCAACCAATGGGCTTAGCAAGTTTTCTGGAGGAAACCTTGCACCCCTACAGCACACTGCTTCAGCTAGGAGAGGAAACAACATGGATGTACTTGTGAAGCATTAAGTGACCATGGTGAGAGGGTAGCAGTACCTCAGAGCGTTGTAGAAAGCTATGGTCTTTCCATACGTTATCACAAGTATCTCCCCGTCAGCAAGATACTCCATGCTGCTCACAGACGTGTCAAATGTGAGAGTCTTCACTTCCTCCATGGATCTACTGTCCCAAAGCCTGGACACACACACAGTTTCCAATCTCAAACTGTTTCTCAGCACTGAACTGTTTGACAGTTTAGCAGTCAATATGCAACCAGAGTCTGGCTGAAGTGCAAGTCTGACACCAAGCAACATGTAGCAGAGGAAGTCTCCATGAGAAGACAAAATACAAACCTGACAGTTTTATCTTCAGCAGCAGAGAGGATCTGACTGTCGTTGTTGCACCACAGAGACTTCTTTATGGCTGAGCTGTGACCTGCAATCTCCTGAGGAGCTACAACACACATAAGCAGACAAGTCAATGGTCAGCCTGGCTAGCTTAACATCACTGCTATTGCTACTTACAGCAGGAAACAATAGGTTTCATTTGCTGAGCTTTAGATACAAGACGATTCTCTTCTGACACAAGCACAGTTGAAGGCGTACGGTTCTACATTATAGATGGTATGTTATGTGGTAGTTATCAATGATGCTATGCTAGGCTGCAGGTCCAAACGGCATCAGGTCCAGGCTCTTGATGTACTGTGCAGATCAACATAGTGGCATCATAGAATACATGTTCAGCCTGAGCCTGAAGCTGTGGAAGACCTGCTGTGTGGAACCACTACAAGAGACTAAACATCCTAAAGATCTCAGCAACTAGGGACCGGTGGCCTGACTTCACATCTGATGAAGACTGTCAACAGGCTGGTGTTCAGCCATTTACGGCCCCTGGTGACGTCCTGGTGAAGGCTTGCCTACCAGCCTGGTCTTGAGGTGAATGACTCCATCATCTACCTCCTGCACCGACCTCCGGCCCAGCTGGAGAAGTCTGGGACACTGGAGGATTTTTGTTGGTATTGCATGTCTATCAGTCAATAGTCTGTAGTCTTTTTAAATGCAAAAATAGACATTATGTTAACCTGGCATTGCCTCCTTATGTTATCCCACTCAATTCTAATCTCTTCACAGTTCAGTCTGGGCTTTCTCCCTCTGTAGTGGATTCCTAAACTAAAATTTCTACAGTCAGTGAACAGAAGGAGAAGTTATGAACACTGACATTTATTTTCTGCTCTGTTTTAGAATTATAGTCTGCCTGTAGTTTCAGCAATAGCAGCAGAGGAAGCGAATGAAGCTGTTCAGTCTATGTTGGCCACGCTTCCAAATACTGAATTAACATCAACAGCCATCTTGTTCAGCTCGGCTCTTCTCTCTTCGCAGTGGAGGATGCTTTTTAAGGAGTCGGGTTTCAGGATCTTCAGAACGCCATCTGCCTTCTTCTGCTGTTGTACTCTCGGCAGATTGTAGTTCTAGCCAAATGACTCTGTGTAACTTGGCTTATACATCAGTAACATGACACAAACAAACATCACAGGACAATTAAATATCATGAGCCAATCAGATGTGAGAACATTAGAGTGACGCAATATACAATAAACAGATTGGCTGAATAAAGAAAAAGAAAAAAATAAATTCTAGTGTTAAAATAATACATTTATTATTTTGAAATTTAAAAGCTTGCAATCTACTCTGAGTGTCTGGTTTGTCAGCCCTGCTCTCGTTTTGGGTCTCATGAACAATCTCATGTAAATCAGGGTTTAGAGATAAGCCAGTATGTAAGATCACAGCCAACTCCTTTCTCCTCTGAAAGGATGCATTTGATTGACAGTGGGTTATTATTAGTTCAAAGTATTCAGCTGTAGCCTTATTCCAATGGCCACAGGGAAGTCTCCCAAACTAAACACTGTAATAAAACAATAGTTTAAACTGTCCTGAACCTATTGAAACTGACGCATTTACCATCTTGCTAGTCAAAATAAATACTTCTTTAGTTACTAAGAAGTTCTAAATTTTCAATCATGTCAAGTCTCACTCTTTATTTTATACTATCTAATATACGTTGGAACACTTATACTGCTTGGACTTTTCAACTCATAAAAATCAAGGCTGTCACTTTGCAAGAGAAGCTTCAAAGAAGGATGGTCTCCATGTTTCTTTTCCTACAGGCTGACTTACCAGCATCAGGTTTGCTAAGATCGTAGATGCGCAGCAGCTTATCATTTCCTCCAGTCAGCAGACAATTGCTGTCCTGAAGAAAAGAGGCAGGTCATTTAGTGCAGTGGTCTCCAACCTTTTTATTACTGCGGACCGGTCAAGACTTGGAAAATTTTGCTGCGGCCCGGGGGGCATGAACCGTCAGATAAGGCTTCTGCATGTTGATGTTCCCGCTAAATCCTGAATATACCCAATTTGGGTTGTCTTGGCCCTTTTATCGCAGCCTGTGGGGTTTACTCTGACTGGGAACGACAATACAACCTGTTGAATGTTACAGGTAGCCAATCAGAAAGCGCATTGACGTAAGAACAGAGGGGAATCCCAAACAGCTGAGATATCGCGCAACTGAGAGTCCGGTGGATATCAGAGATGATATGTGGAAATGTTTATTATTATATGTAAAGGTCGTTATTATATATGTTTATGTTTATTCAGTTAAAAATGTTAACTATGAAAAAACATATTCACCTCCAAATCATCCTGACTATCATCTTCGTAAAGACCAAACCAGGCTGAGGAGGTGCAGCTATTTGGAGCCAGGCTGAAGTAATTCAGATGAATGCGCATCCACAGATTTCTTCAACAGACCAATGAAATCGATCACACATTCACTGATGCTACGCCGATGCTAGATAAACTAAGTATGCCATAGCTCACACCAAACATCTTTAGATGGAGGGTTATGTTAAGTTAAAATGCCAGTTTATAATCAGTGTGACTGCTGACAGAACGGGTAAGGCTCCAGGATTAACTATGCTTGGCTGTTAGCTCGGTCTGGAGCAGGCTAGCTGCACAGGATAAATCGCCATCGTAATTGAGGCTTAATTAAGCCAGGAGAGCCAGAAAATCCCAGCTTAATCCGCTATTCTGGTTTTGTGAAACAGTCCTCTGGTGAGCAGTGGGTGGGTAGAAAACTGTCACAGAAAAATAAGACATTATCCCTTAGAAAACATCACATGGCCTTAGACAGACTAGAATACTACTGATGAAGGCACCTTTCAAGGACTACAGGAAGTCAATGCTGTTTGAAGAGAAATTTTAAAGAAATAAAGAGTGGGTTACCCATTATGCACAATATTTTATATTTCTATCTAAAAAAAATCTAAAAACGTTCCATAGGTGTATTTGCAACTATATCATACAGCCCTTGACCCATACAGGTTTTGTTTTACAGTCTGTATAAAAGCAATCACGGCTATATTGCAGATTGCAGTAAAATATCAGTGGTGAGAACACACAGATACAAAACTGAACTAACCTGAGTAAAGTTGACAGACTTGACAATGTGTTTGTGTGCCAGTGAGAGGACCTCGTCTCCGCTTACAGCATCCCAAACCTTCCTGCAAAACCACAGAGGAAGTGGCTAGGTGCCGATTCACTTCAAAAATAAAAATCATCTAAGTGATAAAAACAGGATCGAGTCAGAAACTTTAAAACAGAAGGAAGCGTGGGGTGAAACTTGAAGCAGTGGTGGAGCTACACACAACTTATCTCTCTGTGTGATTTTCAACACTCAGTCTTTTCTATACACACACACACACACACACACACACACACACACACACACACACAAACACACAGCAACCACAAAGCCTTCCTGGGTAAGTGTCTCCACAGCATGATGCTGCCACCACTATCTACTACTGTGAAGAAGTCCATTTTAGTCTAATCAACAAATTTTGCTGTGTTTCCTGCAAACCTTGTAGGAAACACAGCCTTTGGAAACTGCAAATAGGACTTTTAAAGTCTGGATCTGTGGAGAGCATTTTGCAGATTTTCCAGAGAAATTATCTCTGCACTTCCTCCAGTTGTTCGCCTTTGGGTGCTCCTCTGATGTACATTATTACTTTTACACAATACACATGTATTTTTTTTTTCATGTAGGCCCTAAAAAAACAAAAAAACAGGACTGTCCAAATAAAATGTTCATTTGGGAAATTTTACTTGTACAAAAAACTTATGTATTGAGTATTGAGCGTTTTCCTCATGTATTATAAGCCTGGCGGGCCACCAGGCTTTACTTCACCCCCACCAAGCGAAGCATCTTTTATTTTATACACCAAGAACAGTGACAGTAAAGATGAATTAAACTAGGTTTATAGTAGATGCATTGAAGAGGGCGCTGTCCCTACACCTGCCTGTTGACTTCACATGATATTATTTCAAAATTATGACACCTGCACATGCACCTCTGAATTTTTGTGACTGAACATTTTTAACACAACATGGTGGGCCGCTGGTGGACTGCCCTAATGCCTCTACCACCAGGCTTAGCAGGTTTTCTGGGGGGAAACACTGCTATTTAATTCATTTTATGGTGGAGTAAAACAGAAATATGGTTTGTCCACATTCTGAGCATGTTCTTCTTTACTGACATCTACCTCGAAATGTCACTCTAGCAGTTTAGATGGTTTGATAAATGCACCAATGCACCATTTTCTGAGTAATCAGCAGGCCCATCACTCTTTTACTCCAGGAAAAAAATATGTTGAATCTGGTCAGCTAGTGTCAAGACCACATGTTTTGAAAATCTGTGAAGACTTCAAAAGTTGTGAAAAGTGTGTCCAGCCAGCTTTAACTCCAGCTGACCCATAAACCCCAACAACAAATATTTTAGAAGTTTCTCAAAAATTTCCCTCTGAATAGAAAAACCAAAACAAGCACAGTGAGTCAGCTACACACAACTCAGCTACTTTGTTGAATCCAGGCAATAAAGGATTCCCCCACTCACGCTGTGAAGTCAGCAGCAGCAGTGGCTGCCTTGGTGGCGTCTGTGTTCAGAGTGGCTCCCCAGACAGCACCTTTGTGACCCAGAAACGTTCCGATCCAGTCCCCTGTGTCTCCCTGGCGCAACATGGGCTTGCCATCTGACAGTGAGAAAAAATAAACAAGAAAAGGCTTGAAAGACAGAATTATTAACCAATAGACTTGAGCTGAACCTTAGCTGGTTAGTATAGCTCTTAACAGGAGTTCACTGCTAGAATTAAGCCAGGAGTTCATGCTTAATTCAGTTATAAGCCTGTCAAAATAAACAATTAATCACATAATAAATCAAAATGTGCACAACAATTTCTATTTTGATTAATATATTTGAAGGGCAACTCTGTTTACAGAGAGTTAATACATTTTATTTATGGTTTTGGTTGTGTATGTTTTTTTAATTTCCTTTTTATTTATCGTTACTGGTTGTTGTTTTTACTTCGGATATTTCAAATATCTTCCAGTTCTAGAATCAAGTGTTCCTTAAAATTAAAATGATTATTGGTTTTTGAGAGAGAAACCTTGCATTTTCAATATATTTAAAATATATTGAAAATATATTTTCAATATATTGAATATTGAAAATATTCAATATATATACACAATAACAGCAAAATGTGTTATTGTGATAGACCTATTTGTTTCAGTTTATTTATATAACACCAACTCACAACATGTCATAAGGCACTAAAAGAAAGCATATCAGTTCATTCACTCACATAAATGCATACATGAAAATACACTGAACCACCCCAGATAATTAAGTTTAACCCTACTATGACATGGCAGAAAAGCTTCTCTTCACTAAGTTCAAGTCCAGTTTAATTCTTCAGAAGAAAAAATGGCTTGAACATCTCAAGCTAAACACAAGCTACTAAGCAATGTTACAACATTTATACTAATAATTTGGATTTTACATATTTATTTTATCTTGAGATGTGTTTAAATTTAAGCTTGTTGAACCACTTACCACTTTTGTAGTAAGTTACTGTTTTAATTCTGCTTCAAATAAATAACTTTGTTTATAAGACAACAAATAAATAGCTCATTATTTACAAGCCAACATTACCTTGAAACATAGACTAAAAATCCTGTAAAACTGTTGTTTAGGGGATTTTTGAGCTTATTTTTAAGTTAATCTAGAGCCCTGCAAATATTTATTTAATGGAATAAAACAATTATTCACAAATTATATTCCTGGTGAATCTGCAGGGTTTTTATAATTCTGTCTCATAGGCACACATTGGTGGACCTATGATGAAAATTACAACCTTCTCCCTTCTTCTTGAACGGGGAAAACTTTAAAAAAATACAGTGATGTATCAAATACTTATTTTTCCTCTTGTATATCAGATTCTTAAAGTAATGTCCCGTTAAACAGTCGGAAAGTTCAACAGTTTCCTGAATCTGAATCAGTAATCAACAGGTAGAGGGAGAAGGCAAAGTAAAGGGTAGAGATAACTCTTGGAAACGGGATACAGCGTTAAACTGTTAGTAAAAATAGCCAAACCATAAACTTAGAAGTTTCATTTGAATCTTTGCAACAGCAGGTTTAGGTTAATTAAATCAAAACTACAAAAATGAATTTTAGAAATACAAAACTGTAATTTGAATAAATACAAACTTAAAATTTGGTTTGTTGTGAAGTGTGCTGTCATCAAGCTTGAATTTATCCATCAGATAGGATAACAGCTTAATAAACAAGACCTTATAAACAAGCCTCACCTTTGCAGGCGCTGATGAGAAAGTATCCATAGGGAGTAATTCCACTGAAGGCCAGGTCAACCACAGGCCGGGTGTGCCCGGAGCAGGTAAGAGGCGTTTGTCTCATTGCCATGGTCTTCCAGCCGGACACAAGAAAGCTCGCTCAAAGGAAGGAAACGTTAAGATATGGCTAACTAGCAAGCTAGCAAGATGGATAGAAAAATGGGCGAGTAGAAACACAATACTACAGCAAAGCGAATGATTCCTTGATAATTTTCTGTTGACAGCTGTTCAAAGCCAAACTATACAAAGCTTAGGATTAAGAATTAATCAATGTAAACGTCCCAGCAAAGGAATGACTGCCGTGCTAATAGCTACAACATTGCAACTAACTAGCAACGTGCAACGCGGCTACACTGCCGTAGCAATGAAATAGCCCGGCGTGTCCCGTCAGAGACTACAAGGTTAACACTTCCTTCCGGTAACATGTTTTTCAAATTAAATCTGTCGTGAATAATGTCAACAATTTCATATCACTTACTTCTGATGGTTTTCAGCGAGTTCAACCAGTTAAATACATTAATATGAACTGAAATTAGTCGGTTGAATCAGATAACTTTTGAAAAATCACATGTGAAATATCATAAAAAAAGATGTGTTTTACTGCTTTCTTAGTTAAAAAAAACCCCAACAACAATAACAACGCAATTTATGAACTCTTTTTCATTTTACATAGCCTTAGTCTTAGTCATAACAAAGTCTTTTACTTTGATAGCCGGTTGAACCGGAAATAAGCTTTTATTTTGAAAGATGCTAGACTTGAGGGGCGCTGGGTTGAACAATAATAATGGGTTGACAAAAGAGCAAAATCAATATCAAAACATGTTTTGAATTGGAACAATACAATATGCTAGGGTGTTATATAGCAAACATAAATAGATTTAGAAAATAAAAAAATTTAAATAAATTAAAGTAAGTACACCTATCAATTATTTTAATGGCTTTGGTATTTTTGGATGTTAAAGTGTTGCAATATATCATTTGAATAAATATTTAAAGATTTAGAAGGAAGGTTTGTTATTTCAAATTTTTTATTCATGCATATGACATTTTGCAATGAATGAATTTAGCTCATTAGTATGATAAGAGAAGAATCCAAACAATTTAGTTTTAGAAGTAAGGAGAAAGTTGGCGAGAGTGTTTTGTGAAATAAATGTACAAATGTCTTTCCAAAAAATACATGAGACAGGACCAGAATAAATGTCAGATCTTCTTGATAGAGTTGGCAGAATAAGCAGTGTCATTTTTGTATCATTGTAGAAAAAAATTGCAGGGATAAAATTGATTATCTTAAAAGATACTTCTTTGACCGTGATCAGATATTTAGACGGAAGACACCAGATTTTCTTCTGGTTCAGTTCAGTTCTCAGCTGAACTGCTTATTCTAAGATATTACATTTAGATTAGAGACCATTAATAAGGTATCTATTTCACGGTTGTGTCTTGCTGTTTACAATGTGCATTGGCACATTTGGCCAATGCTAGTGACAGGAGGGTTCAGACTTAGTGGAGGTCCAGAGGACTTAAGAAGCATTATACACCAGACTGTATAGCATCAAAAATAAAAGCATATTCCTTTGGTGGTATGTGAATGACAAACCTTTTATTTTGAACATGAATTGAACGGCCTCGTTCATTTCGACCGCCACCATTGCAAAAACTACAGACAGACTACAATTCTAAAATAGAGCAGAAAATTAATATCATCGTTCATGGCTTCTCCAGTAATCCAAGTAAACGTAAGAAAGCGCAGGGAGGCAATAGCTAGTCTAGGAAAAAGGAGGTCTTTTTTAGGGTTTCAAATTAAGAAGACCTTCACAGAGGGCAGAGGGAGGAGTTGGATTATCAATACATTCGGACTGAGAAGGCATGCTGGAGGAAGGTGGACAGTTTTTCTGCAAAGGCGATGTGATACAAAGAATGTAGGCCATCATCTCCTCAAGATTAGAGGAGAACAAAGATTTCAGAAGGAAATAAACGGCTATTTGCATATGTTCCGTGTCGTAATCTGGCCACAAGATGTCGCCAAAGTTCCTTTTATGAGGAACTTTGAGCCAGGAAAATATCTGTTCAATATTTCACTGCAACTGTAAATTTTTCAAATTAAATTAATTATATTATATTATGTTGTGAATGTGTTTATACACAGAGGAATGTTTAAGTTTATCTCTTTTAGATATCTCTTTTCTTTGCGAAGAGAGATTGAAGGATTTCTCAAACTTGCTTGAGAGATAGAGGGAGAGAGAGGCAAAGGGAGAGAGGCAAAGAGAGAGAAGCAAAGAGAGAGAGAGAGTTTAAAATTGCCTTTATTTTACACTCCTTGTTGTTGTTTTGTTGTTGTTTTTTGACAACAACAAAAAACAATCATAAATGCTAACTCAAAAAAAGGAATAACTAAAGATGCCTCATCCAATGTACATAAAACATCATTAATACCTCACTTGCATACAAAACCATCAATGTTCTTTGTCAACTTAAAAAAACTCAAACTCCACACGAATTCGAGCGATTATCAGTCTCTGAAATAAAACATAAGCATCATCTGTTTGATGACCGTTCTTTTTTGTTTCTCCTCGATAACCATATTGCCAGTTTCGCAGTTCCAGAAATAAAATTCAAAAGAATATGAATAGATTTCTTTCCTGCACAATACCGTGGACCATAAATAAAAATACAGTTAGAAAACTGTTCACCAAAACCACCAAACAAACGACCCAAAAGAACAAAAAGAGGCTTCAATCTTAAACATTCAACAAATAAATGAGATAAAGTTTCATCTTGAGAACAATAACAACAGGAAACACTAACGCCAGGATGAAGGTGTGCCAGATACCTGTTTGTAGCTATGGCCCCATGCACAATCCTCCACTGGAGGTCACCCACCCGTTTCTCAACGGGGGGTTTGTACAGGGACCGCCAACAGCCTCTTGGGGTAGAGCTGGAGTCAAAAAACTCAAGCCACTTCGACACCCTCACTTCTGCCAGAGAGCGTAGATTCAGCACCTTCACACAGACATGGTACAAACCTTTCCTCCCCAGGCCTTCAAAACAACCCAAAGGTGAAGCTTGGAGAGACAACAACTTCTCTGGCTCATCCTGCCACTGATCCACTGCAGGAGAGACGATCAGGGAAGGAAACACGTATTCATATTCATCATCCCATTGGTCAGACAGAGTACTGTTAACAGCAAACGCTCTGATGGAAACTGGCAGAGAGGCACATGTTTCTTCTTTAATCCTTAATGCAAGTCTGTTGGATCGTATCTGTAGACTCTCCATCAGACTGGGCAGCTCCATCAGATGACCCAGCTTCACACAGCCTGCTTCCCTCATCCTAGATCTTAGCGTATCAGATGAGAGGAGCTGTGATGAGAGGAAACTGTTCTCAAACAGAGGCTCTTCAAAAACCCACATTCCAGGTGTTGACTCAGTCTCTCTCTCAAAGGTGAGAATCTTCCAAGCGTTTAGCACAGATTGGTAGAACGGGGTGACCAGTCAAATCCAAAGATCCTTGTCTCAGCAGAAAGAGATGTTTATCATATCCCATACGACCTGCTTTCCTTAGCAGAAGACGCGCCGTATCCAACCATGGCAGTCCAACCCCATATAACAGCTTCTGCAGAGTTTGAAGCCTGAAAGCCGCGATCCGCGACATGATGTCAATAAGTCCTTGTCCTCCCTCCTCCACAGGTAGATACAACGCAGCAGCTCTCACCCAATGGCATCCAGACCAGAAAAAATCCACTAGAGTCTTTTGGAGATGATGTACAAGAGAGGATGGCGGCGTCAACACAGTCAGTTTATGCCAGAGGGCCGAAGCAACCAAGTTATTAACTACCAAGACTCTTCCCCTGTAAGATAGCTGAGGCTGCAACCATTTCCACTTAGATAATCTGGCACACACTCTCTCCATGACACCCTCCCAATTTTTTCTCAAAACAGCCTCCGTTTCCAAAAAAACACTCAAGAATGTAAAGCCCTGATCAACCCAGTGAATATTACCTGGTAATACGGGGAGATTATTATTTTGTCCATGGGCCAACTTTTAAAGCAGAACTTTTCTCCCAGTTTACTTTAGCTGAAGAAGCTTTTTCATAAAGCTCCAAACAATGCTGAAGACTCATAGCGTCATTCTGGTTCTTAATAAAAATGTTAATGTCGTCAGCATAAGCAGAGACTTTACAATTATGAGGCAAACCTGGAAGAACAAGGCCAGTGAGGGTGGAGCGAACTTTAAGTAAAAAAGGCTCAACTACAATAGAGTCCAACTGCCCAGATATGGGACAGCCTGGTTTAACACCTCTTTGAACTTTAACAGGACGACTTAATCCTCCCCCAACTTTAACAACACAAAACACTTCATTATATAATAAACCCAATAAAGAAATAAAACCTTCACCAAATCCAAATGCTCTTAATGTAGAAAAGAGAAAACAATGATCAAAGGCTTTTTCCTGATCTAATGAAATAATTCCAACATCAGTTTCATATAATTTACAAATGTCAAACAAATCTCTTAAAAGAAAAAGATTGTCCTTAATAAATCTTTCAGGTACACAATATGATTGATCTTTATGTATAATGAGTTTGAGAATATTCTTCAGCCTGTTAGAAAGCACTTTAGAAAATAACTTGTAGTCCACACAAAGGAGAGAAACCGGCCTCCAGTTCTTCAACAAAATCAAATCTCGTTTTTTTGGAAGTAGGGAAAGGACAGCTTGTCGGCAGGATGATGGTAAGATTCCTGTTGATGGGCACTCCTGAAGCACCTCCCACAAGTCCTCCCCCAACAGCCTCCAAAAATGTTTGTAGAAGTCTGCAGGTAGACCATCTAGACCTGGACTCTTTCCAGAAACCATCTGTCCAACTGCAGCAGTCAGTTCTTCCATTGAAACTCCAGCATCCAAAATATCCTGATCTGCAGCGGTAAGCTGAGGAAGACCATCCAACAAAGTCTCCATAGAGCTTCTGTTACAGGTCTGCTTCTTGTAGAGGTCACTGTAAAAGGCCACGGCATGTTCCTTCATGATGCTGGGATCAGCAGTCAGCGCTCCATCAGAAAGTTGGAGGCAAATCAGCTGCTTCGCCCGGCTGACACTCCTCTCCAAATTAAAAAAAAAAAGATGTCGGGGCATCCATGTCCTTCACTGTAGTAAACCTTGACCGAACTAAAGCCCCTTTAGCTCTTTCATGTAAAAAACAACTTAACTGATCTTTCTTAAGTTTAAGCTGATTATTAGCATCAGTTGACAAGTTATTTTCCAATTCTTTTATCTCATTTTCTAAATTCTGAATCACTTTTTTAATTTTAGCTGTAGAAAAACTTGTACATTGTTGGCAAAAAACTCTTATCTGAGCCTTTCCAACCTCCCACCATTCAGTTAAAGAAAAAAACTCTGATTTTCTTGTTTTCCATAGTTGCCAAAAGAAAATCTCTTTAAGTAGTTTCGTATTAAAATGCCAATACGATCTGTATCTAATATTACTTGAACAAAGAAAATCCAAGTAAACCAAGTGATGATCAGAAAAACCAACTGGAGAAATTAAACAGACAATCTATTTCTGTAAGTATCTGAGATATAAAAATCTGTCCAACCAGGCCCTACTCACTATCCCATCCTTCATTTTTACCCAGGTATACTGTCTATCTTGGGGGTGTTTAATCCTCCAAGGCAAGCATCAACCAAGCCCAGCTCCGCTGTCACCTCAGTTAGAAGATGATGGAGGATGAGGTTCTTCCCCAGTTCTGTCAGTTAGAAAACTAGCAGTGCAGTTCCAATCACCCCCAACACAACACATTCATTTTGACTGGACTGTTGGAAAAAATTATACGTCTTGAAAAATGTTAATTATTTGATCCCCTTGATTAGGTGCATAAACATTCATAAAACAGAAAAGGGTTTTTTCTATTTCCACTCTAACCACCAGGACCCTTCCAGGGACCAGCTCAGTATAAGAAATGACCTCGATATCTAAACCTGGTGAGAATAAAACGGCTACACCAGCAGATGACCTGGTCCCATGAGATAGAAAATATTTCCCTTTCCAACTCAAACCCCACTCCACCTCGTTTTCATGATCTGTGTGTGTCTCTGGTAAAAGCACAACATCAAGTTCCATCCATCCATCCATTTTCTGAACACCCTTGTCCCTCAGTGGGGTCGGGAGGGGTGCTGGTGCCTATCTCCAGCTAACGTTCCGGGCGAGAGGCGGGGTACATCCTGGACAGGTCGCCAGTCTGTTGCAGACAACATCAAGTTTCTTTTGCCTAATCGTTTCTAAACTAACCATCTGTTTATGTAGATCCCTCCCACCATTGATGTTACTCATACAGGTGAAAAAGAGAAGGAAGACAGACAGAGACAGTAGAGAGAAGGTCACCCAGTGCACTTTTATCATTATCTTATTTCTGAATTTTCAGTCGTTTTGAACCTTTTGCTTTATTTGCTGACACCTGTCTCCGGACGCTTGTCGTGTGGTTTTTTAACCGGATCCGTTTCTTTTCATCCAGCATTTCAAAACCAACTATTTTCTGCACCATTAATACACTCTTGATAAATTTTTCTACATCAGGAAAATAGTCAAGGATTTTAACGTGTTTTCCAAACGTTTCATCCAGAAAATCATTAATTTCCTCCAGTGTATACAAATCACCTCTAGATGTTTGTGAATCTGCGATTGAAACGCCGTCTGAGTCGCTGTCATACTCCATGTCCTCTACCTGTGCAGGTGAGGCTGCAGACTGATCCTCTGCAGCGCCACCTTCAGGCAACGCTGCAGCCTCGACAGCACCACAAAAGAGAGAGATGGAGAGAGAGAGAGAGAGAGAGAGAGAGAGAGAGAGAGAGGAAAAAAAATTCTGATTTCAGAAACAATTAAAACCAGCCATTTGGTCACCAGAGAAAAAGAATAGGAGTTTATGTTATGATGACATGTGATGTGAGTTTTACTTTGAAAAGCAAGATCACAAGGGGGCGTGGTTTAAGTTCAGCAGCCCAGAGCCTCCAGGTTGCAGACATACCCGTCTTGGTATACCCGCCCAGGCTGTGTGGCTCCTCTGCCTTCATCTTAAACTCGACATGCCGGAATACCTGGACGACCCGTCTGTGCTCACCAAAGACAAGCTAAAGAGCGAGCTTGTTGCTCACAATGTGGAACTGCCGAGTGGCAACCCGACCAAAGACGTGTATGTGCAGCTTTATCTAAAGAACCTGACGGTCCAGAACCAGAAGAACGCCGTGGCCGTAGTTCTGGATGCGTTCTCCAGCGACGAGGAGCTTCCGCCTGTCGTGGCCCCCAACAGAAGGCGCTCCTCCGGAAGGGTAAGCCTTGTTCTCTGTGTTGGAGTCAACCAGCTGCCTCTTGTACTTTTTTTTTATTACGGTTTTTACGGTACTGATATTCAGAAGAGCTCACATCGCTTATGGTGGAGCTGCCAAGAGAAAATGTTTACCTCAGAAAAGAACTCCGAGTGCAGTTTGTATAATTGTTTTATACATCATAGATCAGCTTAACGGTATTCCTAAACTAGTTTTGCCTTTGTGGGACAAAAAGTTTTTTCCATTTCTTCCCATCCAGCCACCAACTGCGCCCCGCCTCCTGATGTCAGATGGTTGGTTAGACCAGTGTTTCCCAACCCTGGTCCTCAAGGCACACTGACCTGCATGTTTTAGATGTTCCCCTGCTTCAACACACCTCATTCAGCTGATTGCAGTTCAGCAAACACCTCCTAATTGAAATCACCTGTGCTGAAGCAAGGAAGCACCTAAAACATGCAGGGTAGTGTGCCTTGAGGACCAGGTTTGGGAAACACTGGTCTAACTAAATCACTTCGTGGCCACAGATTTGATCAAACCGTCACTGTTCAGCTTTCACTTCCCCCCAGAACTTTTCCACTTTAGTCTCAGTTTCAGTGAAGCTGGTTGTCATAACACAGCCGCAGCTGCCAGTTCAACACATCCCATCCAGTTGCAGAAACACTTTATTTTTACAGACAATAAAATCAGGAGTAGGAAATGACGTTTAGTTTTAAAGGCTGGATTTCACTAAATGTACAATTTTTTTAGAGAAAAAAATTGCTGATTTTGTGCTGATGTCATTAGGACACTCATGAACCAAGGAATCAGAAGAATTGGGTAGGTTACTCTAAAAAAATTAACTGGTTACAGTTATAATTTACTCTATTTAAAATGTGATAGCAGTTAAACTGTTTCAGTTACTTTAACAAAGTAATGCAGCTAATTACACAGTTGGATTTGTTAGAGTTCTGCCTGG
This sequence comes from Poecilia latipinna, assembly GCF_001443285.1. Taxonomy (NCBI): domain Eukaryota; kingdom Metazoa; phylum Chordata; class Actinopteri; order Cyprinodontiformes; family Poeciliidae; genus Poecilia; species Poecilia latipinna. Next base: position 1,071 of record NW_015114163.1, on the reverse strand, counting down.
ACTCGATGAGAGGGGAGATCAGATTTAATTAATCTGGACTTGAATCTGACTTTTATTTCTGAAAGCTTTTAGGTCCATTGTTAGGTTCATTGCTCTGTTAGAAGAATGCACTTGCAGATGCTGCTCTAACAGGGGGTGAAAGATGCTTCATAAAAGGACTTCTTCCTGCTCCAGTTCCCCTTTAACACAAATCTACTCTCTTTATTTATTTATTTATTCATTCATTCTGCAGTAAGGTAAAAACTGATTGCTTTGGATGTGAGAATTTCTACTTTTCTTCTTACCAGACCAGGTAAGAAGTCTGGTAGCTTCTCATGTTCTGCATTTGATAAATGCTTTTCACAAGACAATGCCAATGTCTGACTTTGAAGTAATATTGCTCGTTTTAATGTTTTTTTTATACCAGTCACATTTAAAGACTGAATATTATAATAGTGCTTTCACTCTAGACATCTGTAACATTTTCCTGCACCTGTGTAACGTTGATGCTGTTTCTCAGAGTTGTTTGAGTTGATTTTGGAACTTGCACTGAACCCTGCAGGCACAGACTGGTTGAATTCCACAAATATAATTTCAAATGAGCTTCTCAGTAAATGTTATTTCTAAGTCCAAAGTTGCTACTGTATGTTTATGAAATGACCCTTCCTATGGTTTACATTTGGCAGGGAGGAATGGGAAATTAACTAGGCAAATGAAAGAATTCACATTTTCTTTTTAGGATAAAGGATTTTTAAATCCCTAAAGGAGAAAAAAATTTTCACCAATATTTCGATGTTTATATTTGCACTTCATGTAGAATTTTGGGATATTCTTTATTTTCTTTTTCCTGGAAGTGCTCTACTTGCTATTGTCTGCAAATCTTTACCTGACTGTCTGTCCAGGTGTGCTTGGAGCCACCTGTTGCCATTGTTGGTCAAGCTCTGCACTGGTGGGAACTACAAGTGCACCTCTCTAGCAAACTGTTAAGCTGCAGTGTTCTCAACAGGAGTTTTTTTTTTTTTTTTTTTTTTTTTCTTTGGGGCCCCTTTTTTACATTTTTTAAATTTGTTTTTTAAAAAAAAAGGGTAAAAA
>NW_015114162.1:144576-159325 GCF_001443285.1 Poecilia latipinna | reverse complement strand
AAAGGTTAAAGTTGTGTAACATTTTGCACATTTTTCAGTATTTTATTATTGCAGCAAAAGCTCTTCAAGATCTGTTGGCTGTAAATATTCAGAATGCAGACTTATGTCTCTTAGAATATTTTTAGACATATGCTCAGTAAATAAGAATGATCTAAAAAAAAAAGTTAACCATACACAAACAAATGTGTCTTTTATAGGATTGCATTAAGGTTTGATTTTTATTTTATTTTACCGTATCATTCTTAGCTGGTTTAAACATAGTTTGGCTAAACAGAATAAAATAACTTGCAACACAATGCTTTTTTTAATGGTTCATGTACAATATGTTTAATAGCCTGAGGATGGCAGATAGTGTTTTTAAAGTCACTGCCTCTTTAATTAAGTTTTTGATATTGCGGCTATTTATCTTTACATTTCATGTAATGTTAGATGCAGTTTATCTAATTTTAATGTTCAACCACAAATTAGATTTTGTGGTTGACCAAGTTACTTCATTCCTCTGCACCATTCATTTGAAACACATTTATTTTCATTTACTTTTATTACGGGACTGTGAAAGTATTTGCCCTCTTGCAGACGTCTGATTTTACTTTCATCTCCTTCTTAAATGTTTCATAGAACAGTGATAATGTGAGTAAATACAAACTAACCTGGCTGCTGCTTTTATTTTTTTTAGCTTAATTATAAGACGCCTCTCAGAACCTATTGCTGCCAGAACCAAAGAATCGCTTAAGTAGGACCCACTTGACGACATGAGGTAGGCAGAAATATCTTAAAAGTTAACACATTGCACCCTGAACTAAGAAAATTCAATCACAATGTGCCTGACATCTAGCAGACCCTATAAATGAGAAGTTTATAAAGCCATTTTGAACTCCACTCAAACACTCTGACCACCTCTGTCCCCTTTGAGGATATATGTGGCGAATTTTGGAGCCACTTCATTTCTTTATGGTTTTAATAACTTGGCAAAAAGCACAGTTGAATAGAAGCACAATATTCTGAAGCAAACCAGCAAGTTCACATGTGAATGGCCCTAAAGATAAAACATGAAGGTTTTGAAATTATCTGGGCTCAAATTTAATTGAGAGACTATTGTTATTTCCTCATTGTGGTGGAAAGTCATCAGGTTAAATGGGATTATACAAAAAAACAAGCTTAGCCAACAGTGATGTAACAATCACACACTTAATGCAAATGCTTGCTGACAGTAGTTGACACTAAGGGTGGAAAATCCAAGAGCCAAGAATGGTTTGGATAGTTTTTTTCATCAAAATATTTGTTTTTATTGCCTTTTGTCTTTTTTTATTATTATTATTATTCATATATTTTAATTTGTTAGATTAATCAAAGACATCTGAGAAGAAAAACACTGAAAGGGAGAAATTACTTTCTACTGACACCAAAAATCTTAGGCATCAGAAAACTCTTTGAAGAATATTTGTTTTCTACACTAAGTTTTACTGATTAAACAAAAGGTTAAAAGAATCAAACCAGTCATGCGTTGAGTCTTTCCAGCACAAGAGACCACGTAAGTCTTTGGGTAGTTCTGGAAATAATCGACATAAAACCTTGACAGCATGATGACAACTCTACTTTGCCTAATTATTCACATTCCTGACGAAGCCGATAAAGTGCTTAGCAACACTTCATGAACCTGTTTTCATGTACTTTTTCTTTGGCTTTGCTTGTGTGCGCTGTTGTGGAGCTGATTTTTTTTTTTTTCTCCTACCATTAACAAAACGAAAGCGTCGACTCCGAAAGCCCTCGTATCTTTCCTCGTGCGACTTTTCTGCTTTTTTCTGACTCGCTCCATCCATTTTGCGGTGCTGAATTCAGGTCAGGTCGGCGAGTGGAGGGAGAGCAGAGACGCTACACTCTCCTCTGAAACGTGCTCGGTCCCTCTGCGTGTCCAGGCCAAGCAGATATGAAATCCCTCCACTGAGTTCTGGGTCTGCCTTGGGTCTACTCCCAGCTGATCGTCTCCAGATCACCTTCAAAAGCCGGGCACTCGGGAGACATCCTAATCAGATTGCCTAAACCGCTCAGTTGATTCCCTTCGAATAAAGAACAGCATCGGCCTTATTCCAGAATCCCTCTGGATGTTGAAGTTCCTCACGTTGGCTGAGTCTGAGTTTATAGCCACAGAACAACATCAAAATGAAGTTGATGAAGGATTGTCCCCAAAGAACGTCATTTCCGATAATTAGTAACTTTGTCGGAGATTCTAAACCATTTGTCCCGATCCTCAGCTCTACAAATCATAATTAAAATCATTCAAGCAGAAGCATAAAGGCTTATTAACGAAGTTAACGATCCAGAATGAAATGGGTTGTCTGCTGCTGGTTCCTGTAAGACCACAACAACCATCACCGCTGAGACTCTCTTTTGATTTTAAGGACAATAAAGATAATACTTTTAAAAAAATCCATGCTTTACCATAAGGTGGCAACAAAACATGAAACACGGATGAGGATGATATTACAATATACTCTGGCTCAATAAAGGTTTATCTGACAAAAAGGGATTCATTTAAACATCATCAATGAATGCAAGGACGTCTTTGTTGGTAAAACTTTTATAGGGGAACTAACAGAACTTTACGTCCTTTCCTTCAAACTGTTTTTTCCTGCTCATTTTAATCATTTATTCTTACAGTTGCTGTGCAATTACATATCCTTCCTTTTGTTCCTTCACTTTAGGTTTTTCTCACCATTCGATGCAATTTCACAGCGACTGAAAAGGCAGGTAAAATGGCCCAGACGTGAAGTTAATTCGCAGCAGGAATTGCACGACTATAAAGTGAGGTTTTTGTTTTTGCTTTGTTTTTTCCAGGATATGCGAGGAATTGCTTGTTATTGTTCTTCAGACCCTTGACGATCAGATGACTTGTGATTGCAAAGAGGTGGGGACTCGATTCAGCAAACCGACATCTTTAACGTACCTTGACAAATTTATTCAACTGAAGATGGGACTCGGATACAAAGTAATGACACATTTTTGGTATGATTGGCAATATGTTTGCCTTTTTTATAAAAGCTAAATTCAATGCGTATTACTGGAATCTTGTGGGAAATTTATATACTTTGTGTTAGTTGGACGGCCATGTCTTTGTCAGAGAGGAATTCGTTTGAGGTTTTTCACATTTTCAGGCAGTGCACAACATATTAATTTTTTGAAATCCGAACCTGAAACTGTTTTTGACAATATCACCAATTTCATATTTAACAATCAAAAAAGTGATATTTTCACATAGTAATTTGAAAATACATATATTTCTTACTACCAATTTAAACTTGATGGCTTTTTGTTTCCACGGTGCAAATGTGATGCAACAGAGCCCAATTTTTTCCAACTACATTCAAAATATCATCAAAACATCTATTTGGTCAAACTTGTTCATATTTTCATTTACTAAATAATTTAAAAATGAATGGAAGAGCCATATTCTAAAAAAGCAAAACATATCCACCAGTTTGCAGGAGCTTAATATTTGTAGCTCCGTTTAAGTGCCTTTTTTTTAAGCTGCAGTGATTTAAAGGTCAGTTCAAAGTGATTTACTCAGCTAACAGAATCTATCCCTGAGAAAACTGGCCAACTAATGACTGGAGTAAAAAAAAAAAAAAAAGTAATGCACCCACTGTGCAGAAAGAAACTTTTAAAGACCCATAAAAACTCTGGGTAAGTATAACTTTAATGCCACTAAAAATATAATTGGAAGCAAAATGCAAAGTACAAAGTGTTGGACCGTGAACTTAACTTAAATTCCCTTTAGTATTTAGTATTTATTAGTCTTATTTCTACAATTGTAGATGCTGTTCAGACCCACAAGTTTATATTCCTTAATCCAAACAAATATTTCATGATTTTTGCATCATCTAGGTGCTAAATCCAAGCAATGACGGGTCTGAAACGGAGTAAATCCACATTTATGAGCTTATTAAAAGAATTATTGCAACCTGGTATGAACTCTCCCAGAACTGGCAAACTCTGCTGTAGATTTGAAGTTCACAAATCCGCAGTTTAATTAGTGAAGAATCTCAATTGTTCCACCTCCAATCGAGTCCACATGCTAATGCTAATTAGCTAAACTGTAACTTCATGAGAACAGTCCCTACAATTCACTGTCAGACAGCCCAGTATAATAATTCAAGGAAACAACTCTAGATGAATACATTTTAACATTCATCTGTGTTGAGATTACAAATCTCCATCCTTTTCTTTTTAGTGATCGTTGCTTAGCAGCGTGGATCTGACACGGAGCATGAGCGACGCTCTCCGGCTCGTAGATGGGAATGCGTCTTTTGAGTGACTACACGTGAAAATCCGCTTATAGTTTGCAAAGAATCACGCGGTATGTTGTAGCATTTCTTCCATATTGGATTCCATAATAAATTAGTTTGTTTACTTGCTTCCTCATCGACACTGTTGCTTTAAAAAAAAAAGAAATCACGAATGATCCGTGGTTAAAGAAAAACAAGTCTGTTTTTAGCCTCGCAGTCACAGATGTGTCAGATTGATCCAATTAAAAGCGTGCAGTTTGTCATGAGGTACTCATCTTTACAAAACACCAATGATATTTGACTTCTTTAATAAAAGGAAGTACTTAAATAACAATGTCAGTGATTCTTTTTTTGGGTAATTCAATCCTAAACAAGTAAACGCAGACAGAAAACACAAGCTCTAGCTTACAACACGTCTACCTTTAAACACATTATACTGCATAATGATGTTTGCAGTTGTAATTATACTACTCCACGCTTGTAGCCGCTATAGATATTATAAATTATGTTTGCTACTTAAATACCTGTGGGTGCAGCAAGCACATTTTGTTCATCCATTGTCCCATTTCATTTCCTCCCTTTTCCTTCATCTTCTTTTTTTTCTTCCAATTTTATTTGTCGCTTTTATTGTGATTGCCATTGTTGTTTCCTTTTGTCCTCCTAGACGTTTTACGGCCTGCCTATTTGTCGCTTTAAAAATGTCCGTCCAGCCGTTAAACAGCAGAAGGAATCTCTCGTTTGCTCTATTTTGGAAGTTAAATCTGAAGTGACTCTGCAGTGAGAAGACTGCAATCGGTACAATTGGTTATGGGATCCCACTACATATATTAGGCCAAAGCCTTGTGAGGTCAAGTTTCTAAATAAAAGATAAATGTGATCGGAGTGCCAACATCCGCAGAAGGAAAATCAGTTGAAATGTGAGAACAGATGCTCTTAAAGCAGGAAGAAAGCACCTCCTGTGGCGAGAATTCAGTTTTGCATTGAACTACAAAAAGAATAAGCAGGCCTTTTACACACTCCTAACGGTGAGGCAGATCAGACGGAGCGTAATCTCCGTTACTCTGTCTGAAAACCAGGCCAAAACAACAACCTTCTGCAGGTAAAAGTCTGTTTGATCCCCTTGCAAACATGACCTCAGCTTTAAGTACCCTCCCCTGCCCCTTCCCCGTCATTTCACTGGCAAGGAAGCCGTTTGTTTTCACCTTTGCAGGAAGTCGCGATTGTTATCCGGAATCCTCTGAAGCTGAACCGGCTGGACTTATCAGCTCCGTTGAGACGCTAGTCGGCGAACTTTATCAGTGCCGCAGCGGTCCAGCCCACTCCGCTTTCATTAGCAGCTAATTAACTTTTCATGAAGGCCATCGTCTTACGTGTTTAATTAACTGACCATCCCCCGTTTCCATGATCACCAGCCTGCAACTCAGGGTGGTGGTGGGGGAGGGGGTGAGGAGGATGCACCAACAAACATTTATCACTCCGTCTCTCTGTCACCGTTTTCAGAAAATAACATCGTGTTTATTACCGATGTCACGACCGATTGTGCTTAAAAGTTGTGGATGTACCTTTAGACTTTCTGCCTTCCCCTTGGCTGTCTTCAAGGGGAATGCTTGTGTGTTTGCCTATCGCATCTTATCTCCTGTCCTCATTCATTCATGCAGACAATCCATGCCACATAAACAATCATAATGGACTTAAATCACAGGAGCGCAGCCCTATTAGATTAACCCACATGATCTATCATCACCCCCTCCTGTCTTAGAGGGGATGCAGGTAGAATTTACCCTCTGCAGCAGCCATTACAGCCTCGAGCGGCGACCCTGTATCTTTCTCCTGGATGAAAGGGACCTTCAGGAGCCAGCAGCGTGTGGAAATTAAAACACCCGCTCCCTTCCCCACCCCACCGTTCACCCACCCCCCCACCTCACCCCCGTTCTCCTTTGTTAGCTATGCCGGCGGTTTTAATCAGATACGGCCGATGGGAAATAAAGATCCCCTTCACGCCAATCCTAGCGCCTCATCGCGACGGCAGGCGTTTCCATGGTAACACCGGGAGGGACGTCATCTAAGCGGTAGGAGCCGCTGTAATTATGACTGATCTCGGGGAGATCTATGGGAAAAAGGAGAGAGGCTGCTGAAACCTTTGGATGTAATCTTGGCTAAGCCTCTCTGCAGAAGGAGGCAAGAAGGCAAAGGAAAAATGCTGCTGTAGACGTCTCCATGTCTCCAGAGTGTCTGATTGCTCCAGGATTGGGTTTTGCTTGCACGACTACCAAACAAATACATTGATCATCTCAATGAGGAACTTTGAAATCAGTGTTTTCCAAGTGTAGAAACTGGATTAATTTTGACAAAACTGACGAGTCAATAAAAGTCAAACTTTATAAATTACTAGAAGAAAATGTTAAGATTTCTGTCTGGATTTCTGTTAAAAAAGGATGAAACTAATTAGTGAAAGTAATCAAATATAGGTTAATGGAGCCAGTTCCAGTTATTACCGCCTCAAGCATCATTAACAAAAAGCCAGAATCTATCTCACGACAGAGACAAATTCTCTTCCGAGCTATTTGTGGGGGGTGGGGATAAAGTCAATATTGATGAGCTGAAATGGTGTGAAGAAACATAACTTCAGGCAGGGAATTGTGTTAAGTCATGTTTCACACATCATCCGAAGTTTTATGTTTGAGAAAGTTTTCACCTTGTTTGCCAAGTTCAAGAAATCTATTTTTGCAAATCAGCAAATCAATTTTTTAACTTTAAAAAAAAAAAAAAAAAAAAACAGAAAAAAGCATCATTGACACCATGATTTTTCTCTGCCGGTGTCATTGGGATTTTATGTAATAAATGAAGTAAAAGAATTTCGTTTGGCAGTCACAGCTGCAAATTCAATCCAGGTGCATTTTCATACATTATTTCATGTAACCAAAGTGTAGCACAGATGGCATTACACAAACAAAACATTACACTAATTGTGTAATGTTTGTGGTAATTGTGGACGGTACAGTACGATGGCGTGATTTCGAATTGCTTAGGAGACTCTTCATTGTCAAAGCATCAACAAGATCTCTGACACGAAATCGCTTCATTTCGAAGCAAGGATGGTGAGATAAGATTAGTTCATGACTAAATAAGTCATATAGATTTGCTGTGTGACCCATTTCTGCTCTTTCAATGTCTATTTCTCTGCTTTGTTGGGTGCGATAAGAGTCTCTGGCTCGACTACAGAGAGTAAAGTCTGTTTGCCTCCCGCAGCCAAGAGTCGCATTATAAAGGTAATTGGACTCAGAGCAACAAAACACCTTTTGGCACAAAAATATCCACTTTTAGCATCTAATATCTTAATGCATTAGCAGACTGGCAGCACCGTGTGTTTCACCTTCACGGTGAAATTCACCGAGAAGCGACGTGTTCAAAGATTCCCGCGTTCCTCGCGGTGTCTTTAGGCATACATCTGACGTAAATTTTACATGGACAGAGTGTAATATATTGGTGGTCTGGTTCATTAATTGGCCCCCCTACAGACTCGCATCACAGTGAAACATAGAGCTCATTACTTGGAAATCAAGATGGATCCAAGCCAAGCCTCACCTCACCTCACCTCCGAGAGCTCTTGCGATGAAAGTGAACCGAGCGCTCCTGGGCAGCGCTAAATATACGCCGACATGGTTTTGGCACGGCAGATGGTCTATCACGCAAACAACAACAAAAGAAAAAAAAATATATATATATATATATATATATACACCATCAAAATAGATTTGCAAAATCAGGAATCAGGATAGAGAGCGAGCCTTTCATCCCAGAAGCATTAATATAAAATTAGGAGAGCAGATGGCGGAGCGGACGAGAGTTGGGCTTGAAACTTTCCAAATCTAATAACCGCGTTGTTGTACCCTGCTTAAACTTTTATCCGATCTGACTATGTACAGTATGCTGAGTGAAACGAATTGAATTCCTAATATATACTTAACACTCAACACTTATTGTAAGAGAGCTGTAAAATAACGAGAAAGGTCAAATTATTACCAAAAAATAAATAAATAAATTAGACGGCAGGAGGCCGACTTCAATGAGAAAATGGAGGCTGCATTAGCGTTAGTGCACTTATATGAATCACATGGGCTACTTACTCAGCTGATGGAGGTTTAAATGTATACGGGCGGTCTCGCTCAGACAACTGTTAAAAATTAGAGCCGGACTGTAACCGATCACTCCGCTCAGTTTTGAGATGATGCAGAGGCAGCTTTTCATGATTTCACTGCTTTTCATATGTGAACGTCAGCAGCTTCGGAGGAAAGGCTTTCAGTGTCGACGACGCAGCGAAGAGAGAACCGACCGGGACGCCGGAAAATCACATGTGACAGTAAAATTTAAAAAAATTATGAAAATAAAGTCACAATAATGCCAAATAAGGTTGTATTTTGAGAATAAGTTCATAATACAGCCTGAATTGCCAAAATATTTGAAATAATACTAGAATAAAAGTGTCATGTGACTTTATTTTCTTATTTTTTAGATTGTATTCTTGTATAATTTTATTCTTGGAATATGACTTTGTTGTAATTTTATGACTTTATACTCATTTTGAATAATTTTTATATAATGTTTTTCTTAATATGACCCTAATAATCCCTCGCAAAAAATTCTTAATCCACAGAGAAAATGATAAAAAAAATCTAAACAAGCAAGATAGTACATAAAGATGTTCATTAGGCTATTTATCAAAGCAAAAAAAAAAAACAAGCAAAACCTTCAGTCTAGATGTGCTAAAGCTGGTTGGTCCACACTTTGGAGAACTGCAACCTCAGCAAAAAATTCGTCCTGAAAAGCACCGACTCTGGGTGATTTCTACAAGACATCCTTTACTCTGCACAAGAAAAAGTGTCGGAGACGAAGCGTTCCCTTTTAGCAGGAAGAGACCTTCAGCAGAACAGGGACCATCTGTTGTGGCTGGCAGCGGGGGAACCAGAGCCACGACTTTGCGAGAGCCAAGTCAGACTCGAGTCTCGGGGTCAAGTCCGAATTCATTCAAAGTTATGAACAGGGAATTTTAATCAGAGTAATAATAGAATTATAAGTGAAGAGAGAATAAGCAAACTGACCAGTAATGACAAAATACAAAAAGGCACGATTATATTTTTTTTACAAGACATCAAATGTGTTTCTACATTACTGTACGAAAGAGAATGTTCTGGCCAAGTTGATTTTATCAGACATGATTTGCTAGGAAGCAGGAACTTTGCAAAGGCTACTTGCTTAAACATTTAATAATCACAGGGAAGTATTAAATTTAAATAAGCATGAATAAATCACTATCGGCCCGTCTGTTGCCAGCCGTTAGCGCGTGACTTCACTAAAAAGGTCAACATTGAACTTCATCAACTTTGATTCATTCCTAGTGTAACATTTAAAAGTCTAAAACAAGTTGGGGGTCGCGTTACAGTTTTTGAGCATTTTGTAATCCGAGCAAACGGAACAAATAATTCACCCTTTTTTTCTCTCTCTCTGTTGTGTCTTTATAAACTGGTAAAGAATTAATAAGCTCAATTTTACCCGATTCGAGACAAATACAGAAGAAACTCACTTTCACATTATTCCACAGCGTTGTACTGCATAGTAAATCGCTTATTGTTCCCACATACCTCCATAGCCTTTCTTTTTTTTAAAAGCAACCTACAAGTCTAAAGAGTCACACAACTCAGGCCAAGGTTGGCTGAAGAAGGTATCATTATCACATAAAAGTTGGGAAAGTTAAGATGAGAAGTGAGGGGAAAAAAAAAGCATAATAGAGGCAGTACATCAAGAAGTAAGTGATTGTTAGTTAACCTTGCAATTCGTCCAGCTCCCAGGATTTCATTTGGGATTTATTAGTGTGTTGCAAAGTACAATGATGTTCAAGAAAGTCAGACCGGGATCCACACCTGGAGGCATTAAAGGTTGAAAGTAAAAGAGCCAGAAAACATGAAAATCTTCAAAGTGGAAAAAAACATAAATAAATCACTTTTGGCCTTTTCTGTTGCCGGCTGGTTTTTAAAATGCACCTTTACGAAAGGAAAATAAGGAAAAGGAGCCTTGAATCGCACTAGAACAGGAACTCATTACCATATAAAGCTCGTGTTTCTTCAACAACGGCACCTTCCTCCGAAGATGTTGACAGGCTTTTTTTTTTAATATCAATTTTAGATGAAAGATCAGCGAACAGAGAGTAGCAGACAGTTACAACATAAGTCTACTGCAGCTCATAAAACTAATAATATACTTTTTTTGTCTTGAAAAGATCCGGAGAGTGGAGGAGAGGTGCTTTTGGCATCTGGAGTACCATCACAAACCTGTCACCTGGAGCCACACAAAGGTGAAATAGTTTAACTGCATTCTTGCGCACACGTTCGTATGCGAGTTGTGGGACTAAAACGAGCCATGAATATAGTGTAGCTGAATCCGTCTGTCTTTGCAGCTGCCCTGTGCCTGGATGCCTTGAGATGGAAACAAGACTCTAGGCTGAAATCATCAAACTCGAGCCAGAGAAGTGCAATATAGATGAAGAGCATGTTTGCATAATCGCTGATTATGGGTATGAAGCTGCACGTCTGGAGTGAAAACAGATCCTCTCCCCACCACTACTTACCAAAAAAGAATAGCAATTTGGACGTTTGTATTTCGTGGCCAACTGCAGAAGTCAGACGTACCTTAAAGGTTTGACCTCTAGCAAGGATGCTGTATTTAATTTAAGCTTTCTGAGCATTTCAGAACTGATACAAACTACCTTAAAGAATAAACTGCAAGAGATAAAACGCCAAATCATAACTGGTAGGAACGACTTGACTGATAGAGTTTGTTGAATTGCTTTTATTGCTTTTTTCTTCAAGCACATCCAGCAATTTTGCCACCCTAAGTTGTGTAATCTTATGTAATTACCTGACCTAAGCATTGGCAGAGACGGCCATCTTTCCATTACACCCGGCTGCCTCATTGCGTGTAAAATGTGTTAACGCTTGTGAATCGATAGGACGAGAAATCTTGTCAGCATCCAACATTAGAAGCATGATGACTTTTTGTGCTCCTAAAAGCTCCTCAGAAGATTGGAATATCAGCGAAAATGGGTTCGTCAATGTGGCGTCGCATGGAGGTAATCAGCCCGAGGGAGCGGTGAGGCGTTAAAGAAGCCCAGGTTTATTGTGGTGTTTAGCACATCTGCACCGTTCGGTCTGGTGCATCATCTTCTGCTTGATGATGCTCGGCGGTGGTCCGGTCAGCGATTCCACATGATTAAAATTAAACGAGTTCCTGGTCTTTCCAGCGTTGGTGGCAGGTCTAAATTTAGTTAAATTTATGGCTGTTCATCCAGACATGCTGTATTTTTAGGCTGTGTGCAAAACAGCAACATTTTCACCAAATTCCATTCATCATTTTTAAAGTGGGGTTATGTTGAAGACAGATCAACAATCCATCACAGCCCAACATAGAAAAACTTGATATAGTTAACCCAATATGCAGAATTGGGTAGTTTCTGGTAACATTTACTCATTATATTAACTTGAGTCACTTTGTGAGAAAAAAAAAAAGACTGTAAGGAGTAGTTTTATCACACTGTACTCTGTAATTTTGAGTAATTTTAGCAAGTATCGTTGTTCTGAAGTATATTTTTTTGGCACCCCAAATTTGGGGCACCACCAAATTTGGGGTGCCAAAAGTTAGATGTATAAGTAAATAGCTAAAGTTCATAGTTTTTTTTATTTCTTTTGTCATGACTTTCACAAAAAGACTGGATTTGGAGGCAGCTGGGAAATAAACTTAAATGATTTCTCTGCGCGTCCCTCTCACTTTTGCAGAGTGACGCTTATTAAAAGATGGACCAGACACCAGTCAGTTTGCTGCATTCGGACACCCTTCTGCTTTTTCCTTCTCCCTCCTTTCATCTCGCAACTGCATATCTAAATAATATTATGCTAAAGCCGCTGAAAACAGACTTAATGGCACCATTCATATTGAAATTTATTCGGGTGTTCACCTAACCTAACTAGATCTTGATGCTTTCCTGCGTCTTGTGGATTTAGTCGGTTAGTGGAGCAGCGTGTGAGGAAATGAGGCTATTTGCATCAAAAACACCGCAACCCCACCCCCACCCCCCACCTTTACTGAAGGGTAAAAAGAGTTCTCGGGCTAAATATAGCCTCCTATGTCTTATGTGTTCTCCTCAACCTACATGGCTCCTTCACCTTCCCTACAGGAGTGAGAGAAACAAAGTGCATAATAAAACCATTATACCCCTGAACTTGAAATCGAAGCTGCTATGCTTGGCTAAATTGCTCTTATTAACCCCTAACAGTGAGGATTAATCGCCGTACAAGGGAAACTTTGCTCATGTGAACGCCCGTCCACACGCGAAACATGGCCTGGGTGCAGATAAGGCCACGCAGTGTATCCACTTGTAAGGTGCGGTGATTAGTCTTGTCATTTAGACTGAAAAAAGCGTAATGATTTCATAATTTTGACCTTGGCTGCAGGCTTGATTATACACATGATCCTAATGAGTTGAGGCAAATGATGATTGATATCGGTAACGACGCCTGTCACTCACAGCTCTGAAGGCCGACAAGATTCCAGGTGGACGGAATCTGATTAGGCTCAACAAGAGGAGGAAACCAAATTGGGCTTTTGCACCAGTCTCATGTGCGGATACCAAAGAAAGTAGAAAGAAAAAAAAAATCAAACGTATCCATTCTTTGCTGAATTTCTTGTCATTTGCTAAAAATGTGGTGCAACGCGGGGCAATACTAGCATTATTTTTCTTTGATCTTTCCAAAGTAAAGGAAATATGTATGAAGGGATTCATACCGAGCACAAGATTACTCACATGGCCTTTCGTAAAAGCCATTTCAGTTATTACGTGAAGCGATAACAGCCAGAGAAAGACGCTGGCGTGAAAAAGATTTACGAAAGTAGGAATACTTTTCTAAATTTTGCCACTAAACTTCGAGAATCTCATCCGAAAATGGACAGAATTTGGCATGTAAACCCAGTGCTCAGATCTCATATTCACCTGCCATCAGACATACCCCACTAATAATGCCATCTGGCTTTTATTTAGCACCACTACACACTTAATTAACACCAGCAAACGATTAATAGGTGCCACCTGAGGTGTAAATTTGTCAAGCCACTCAGAGAAAATAGATTTGAGTTTGAGATTGAACCGATGCATTTCATTTTAAATGAGACATCTCCTCGAGAGTACACAGCAAACATTTTCTTTTTTTTTTCTGTTTTATACATCTGAGCGTGAAGATCATTGCTTTAGTATTCGATGGTCTTCCTTTACTCCTTCCTCCTTCGGATGAGCACCGTTTAAAACCACTGGCTGTCAAAATCAAAGGGCAGGGTTACTAATTGAGCTCCAGCAGGTGTTCAACACCTCTGCTGCACTTACAGCTTTGAAACACCAGGTGGTACCTATTAAACGTCTGCTGGGATTTATTGAACGCGTAGTGGTGCTAAAACGAACGCTAAATGGGGTTTTTAATAGCGCTCAGACCTAATGTGATGCTGGAAAGCAAACAATTGCTGTCCAAAATGGCTTTCCATATACTCAGACATGAACGAAGGTGCTCTGTTTAGCAGCCTCTTAGGGTGAGGATGCTTTCCTTTACCAGCTGGATGGAGGTTAAGTCATTAATAATTGCATTAATGTCTCTTCTTTCTTGTCTGTATCTTATTTTTCTCAAAATAAAAGGTTTGGAACTGAAACTATGTGGAAGCGAAGCTATGAACACAGTAGAGGTTTTCAGCTAGAAGTTCAAGGGGTATGAATATGTTGCAAGACACGTCTTTGTCTGTTTTTCCTCTCTCGCATGTCTCTGAAACGGTTGCCCAGGAGAGCTACAAAAAACCCGCTCCTCTGCCTCCGCCCTGCACACACCCCTACGATGCCTCTCCTTGTTTCTGCAGGGCACTGAGGTGGAAAAGCATTTCATTTGCTAAACAAAGTGAAAGGCTGCCACAACACAGGGGCGTAATGGAGAGTGATGGGTGGCCCCCATACCAGGAATCATGAGACAAAGCATAATTACTCCTCCTGTCAGCGTCGCGGCATCCATCACTTACCGCTGTCGCCCCACTAAGGGCTGTGTAGCTTCCAAGAAGAGCGAGCAGACATATTTGTATGCCAAAGGCTGCGCGGGCCTGTTGGGTTTTTCCCGGCAACATGTCTTTCAAGCATGTAGCCGTCCAATCTGAACCTCACAAGCAGTCATGTGTATTCCTGTGTTGATGAATCCTCGCAACGCTTCAAAATGAGACTTTGAACCCGCTGAAAGAAAAAAAAGGGTGAACAAAAAGGGATGAAGCCTTTGAGATGCTGATGACTGAACTCAAAGCACAACCGAAAACAGAAGAATACTTTTTTTTTTTTTTTTTTTTTTTTGCCCGCACCGATTAAAAACTTAACCCGAAGCACACCGGTCTCCCTCGGG
>NW_015114162.1:132810-141153 GCF_001443285.1 Poecilia latipinna | reverse complement strand
TTGTAGCTTAACCAAAAACCCAACCAAAAAAAGAGAAAATTTTTTTTTTTTTTTTTTTTTTGTGCCCGACTCAGATGAATACGTAACCTGAAGACACGCGGTCGTCCTCGGGATTCAAAAAGCTCGATTTTAAAGGAGCGCACCGACGCCAGCGGAGAGGCTAGAGCGGAGCGGAACGCATATTTAATACAAGATTTAGATTACCCAAACTTTCCTGGTGCCATCTTAATAAAATATTTCGCAAGTAAAAAGCAGCCACAACAGGCAGCATTTGTGATGACTAAACACTGGGTATTTTTTTATTTATTTATTTTGTTTCACAACTTGAGCTACTCTCAAATTCCTGGGTTAAATACGGCCATAATAAAATTCCATTTTTATATTTTTACCAACTGTTGACAAACAAATGGAGCCCAAATATCCATGCCACATGACCAATCTCCTCCGAAAACAAATGAAAACAAGATGGAAATAAAAACTGATTGTTTTTATCAAACACAATCGGTCTACTTTTGTTTATTGGGTGAAATGCGGAAAAATAACTAATACACTCCCCCCTTCCCCCCGATGTTATTGCCAATATGTTGTGCATCCGGAACCAAAAGCATCACCTAATTATATAACCTGTTTACATGCATAAAACATAGTTGGAGTTATATTTAGACAGTTTTTTGCAAAAGGAGGGATTTTCACCATCCCCCCGTCTACATCACCTCAAATACACTCTACAGTTTTTAACATGCATCGGTTTTGGCTGTGCATAATGGTGAAGTGCATGTCCCTGCCCATGGCGGTGATCTCAACTATTATTAGGAGTGAGCTAAATATAGATGAAAGACTGCACAGGTATATTTTATTCCTGACCAGAGTTGAAGCGCTCCAGACGTAAACCGCTCTCGGTGCTTTATATTTTATATATATATATAAAAACGTCGCTTCTGTTGAGCCTAAAGTGGCATGTTTATGCTGCGTCTGTCATGCTCCGTTGTTGGATTTGTTTAGCATTTTCTTGTTTTTGAGGGGGGAAAAAAAAAGCGCATCTGCCTTTCCAACGCACTAATGAGATTCCCTTCGTCTGACCTTTACTGTAATCTGAACAAGTGTGCTCCTCTCGTGCGCCACACGAAAATGGCAGTGGAGACAGGACAGTATTTTTCATTAAAAAAAAATTTAAAAAACGATCTTAGGGCAGCTATTTTAGTGACAGGAACTGAAATGTAAATTTGTCATGTGTGACTTGTCTAAAAGTATTTTATGAAAAATATTCTGCAAGGCAGCTGTGGCTGCAGCATATGTCCCCGCAAAATTAAATGAAGACAAATGTACACTTAAGATTCTTTGTTTCCGTCGTATTCATGTTGAAGAAATTCCTTTAAGAAACAGCCCAGATCCTCTAATAGTGCAGGTGCATCGCCAAGAGAAATTCCCAAAAGTGACATAAACCTATAATATAGACATATTTCATACAGAGTTGTTTATTTTAAATGCATATTTCTGTTAATTAAGGCGATTATAGTCTACTGCTATCCCAAAATGTGGCTTCATGGGAACTTACATAATCAAAAAAGGATTTTAGCACAGAAATATTATATTTAGATGTGTTGAGCAAAACCCACATTAGACGATGGGAAATTTCCACATTCAGTGACAGGTTTATAAATAATGTGATTCAGTTTTTATCCTTTTGGTTACAGATTTCGACCCGACCGAAACCAAACGCCGTCATTTCTTCATAAACTGTGTTGTTTTGTCAAAATGAAGTCGAAGGACACCAGAGGCAACAATGTAGATTACTTAAGCTATTAAATCAAGATTTTTTTTTTCCCCTTTTAAATGTGCATTTGATTGCTTTTTTAATGAACACAGCCAAAAACGGGATAACAAAATCCCCCAGAGGAGACTGCACGCAACCCTCATAATGAGGGTAAGCACGAAATAAAAGGAAAAACAAAAGCCTGATTTGTGACTCTCGTCTTCTTTAGTCAGAGTCAAGGTGGTTAGTTACTCCTGGCTTTAAGGCCATCTTCTGTCTCAAAGCAATCCGAAGCCGCCGTGAGAACAGAGCAATTATCCTCTCCCTCTTCCCCCGGCTGTTGAAATGAAGGATTGACTCATCTGGCCCGTCTCTAGGGCTCCGTATCTGTCCAGGGCGGAGACACCTTCTCGCCAATTGTCACCTTCCCCTCTGTATCATTAAATCTTTTCCAAGTCGCTTACAACTCGCCGCCGCCTGCTGTTCTTCACTCGGACAGCCGCGGTAATTAATTAGCAAAGGTCAAAGCTCCATTTAGCTCCAACAGGTGCAAACCGGCACTAAAACGGACCGCACCGAACACACACAGGCTTGCAATCATTTCCATTTTGTGCCCAAGTGTTTTATTCATGTATGTTTCACATCCTGGACGTAAATAGAAAAGCGCCAGATTTTCTCCTTTATGTTCAGATTTAAATCTTTGCTTGCAGTGGAATAGAACTGTAATATTCAATATCACAGAGTTTAGAAATCTGATACTTTGATCATTGGCGGTTTCTATTCATTTGCATCTGACAATAATGTTATATGATCCCATATAACAAATTAAACTGTATCATAAGTATGTCAAATAGTCAAGTATTATTTAGCAGTGTCTGTTTTATTTTATTTAAAAGTTGAGAGTCTCAGCATTAGATGGGAACCGTATAGACAATGCAATATTAGTCATGGGGGGCTCAATGAAAAATTTTTTTTATCGTTAATTGCAGGGTCTGGAATTACTCCGTCATAATTAATCACATTTTCATTAAATTAAATTGACACAATAAGCAACATTCAAAAACACTTTGTTGTGCCAAACTTCTAAATCAACATCAGCTCATCAACAAAGAGTGATTATTTTTAATATGTTATTCAAACGCCAGATTGGTGCAGAGTCCTTTATACGCTCTGCTCTGCTGGTCGCTGTTGTCTAGTGCAAGAAATTCTGACGGTAAGAACTCCGATCACCTTGATCATTCAAGACGTCACAGACGGTGCCAATCTCCCAGTGCCGTCGCACTGGGTTAAAAACAACACTCAGTGTTTTAACGCGTTAACGTCAATCAATTAGTCAAAATGAACACTGTAAAGTCCCAGGACCTAAATACGAGTCAGTGTCCTTCCTTTTATCCTCAGGAATAGGTGCATTCACTTTTTTTGAGACTCCATTATGCACAGTGCCCTCAAACCAACGACTTATCCGTTTTTCTGCAATTAGTTAGAACCATCTTTAAAGTGATTCCATTAATTCTTTATGAACCAACATTTCTTTGCAGTGACGGCAAAGGGAGAGAAAGGTTACCTCCTTCTGTTTTGAATTTCTGGGGGGAAAAAAAAAGAAAAAAAGAAAAAGAATAAAACATAACCTCTCAGTACCCTCCTTATGACACACACCTGAGCTGTGGTGCATTAGTGGTTCTTGAGATGCTTTTAAGACATAATTGGAGTTCACCTTTGCCTCCCTGAACCCACAGAGCTTAATTAAGAAAGCACAGAGAGCTTTCTATTTAATGCCTCACAATTGTTGCTATATGTCAGAGTGAAAACTGAAGCTTGTGGCATGGCTCAAATTCCTCCAAGACCTCTAGATGAGATTTTGTCATTGCTTTTAAATTGCGTCACAGACTGAGCACAGCAAGTCCAGTGGCTTTCACCATTTTTAAAATGGTTGAAAAATCCCCTCCCCCTCTGAAAATAAATATATACCTCATATCTATCCAGGTTGTGCAAACTTTTAATCAGAGACACCAGTTCCTGTTGTCTTTAGAAGCAGAAACCCATTGGTTTATTATATAAAGTTGCCAAGTCATCTAAAATTCAGCAAGAGTATGGAAGTCATTACTCATTACACAATCGCCGATCTGAAATTGGAAGCCTTTAAGAAACTAAGTGCCGCTTTCTGCTTGGATCAGAATTAGGATTCTGTTTGTAGCAGCACGCTGTGCTGTGAACCTTTACCTCATTACCGTCAGTCATACAGGATCCCGTCGGCTCCTCCATCATCCTCCACCTTCCCACTCGCTCCTTAATTCCGAGTACGTCCACCTGTTCAATGATTGAAGTCTGATCCTCACCTACAGTCATGAAAGATAGATCATTTTATTCTTTCGTCACTGAAAGAAGAGATCCTGAATACAGGCGGCTACGATGAGCTTCCTTCAAATAGTGACACGGGTCACGTTTGCAGAATCTCAGTGATTCAGTGGGAGCTTCCAGTTTAGGCCCTGCTCCTCACTCAGGTGAGTCTTATCGGGGTGCCTTCTGGGTACTTCTAGCTATCTCCCACTCAGTGAGGCTTTTCAAATACATTTCTAAACTGATTTCTTTTTATTACCTTCCTCCCAGATAAACAACATGCCGCGTACGGACCTACTACAGAGTGCCACTGCAACCTTTCATCTGGCTAGGTTGGGTGAACATTTGACGGTCAGTCGTCGACGTTATGTTGCCTTCTGGATGTAGAGCAAATATTTTCAGAAAATATTGGCTTTGTTCTAAAAGACAACGTTGTTATGTCGGGATTCTGACAGCAACGACGTATTCAAGAGAGCCGTTACCGTTTCAAAGCGTCTCTACTCCACTGTTGTTTCTTAAACAATTTGTCCAAGAGCCAAAAAGAGGATAGTAATTGGATGCCGTCGAAGTTGCCAGTGTCATTTGACTGCCTGCTGTTCATATACCCAACATTTTTGGGGTTCATTTGCATTGGAATGCTATAATTTGCCAAATTCACAAAGCAGAACCATTGTCCGCGGCAGATTTACAAAAAGGAGGCGAGCTTTAAGGCAGAAACACACAGAGAAAACGATCTGATCGCTCACTAACAACACTTTTCCTAGCTGTGACTGAATGTGGAAGCAGTCAGAAAATCCTTAACCTTATTAGAGAACAGAGGATTCAACTATGCTGGAAAAAAAACAACTGGTCAATAAGACCAGACAGCATGAATTTTGGAAAACAAAAGACTTTGTAATTTCGTGGTTGTTTTTCGAAAGGGTTGAGACGATCTCTACCTGTGACCTTTAATCGAGTACGGCGCCATTTTGGAAATAAGACTCTGTAATGGAACCTGCAGAGTATCTGATTTGCTAAAGGTGCTCAGAACGTGGAAAACACTCAAAATCTGAAAGTATTTTGGTGCAGAATCTAATGTAAATATGTTAGTATACTTGAAATAAGACAAAAGTAACTCAAAAGTAACCTTTTGTCAAGATATAGGAGCTTGTTTTAAGTCAATAATTTCTTGACTTTGACAAAAAAGGGCAACTTCTCCAGCAGATTATTTCACCCAAGACATTTTTTTCCATTTTAATAGTTAATTAACGTCTCGCAACTTGCTGAAAAGTTATTTTAAGTTGGTTTTGTCGTATTTTAAGTGGTAAAACTAGTAAGATTTTGTGGTTTTATTTTGCAGTGATGTCAGCTCAAACTAATTGGCAGAGTGAGCAGCTCTGCATACTGTTGGAGCTGGCAACGGCGGAGGAGGCCCCGGCCTCCTTCTTCGCTTCCTTGTTCACAAGGGTTTCATAGTTTGTAGCGGCTAAACGGAGGAGTTCATCAATTGCTCTGTTGAATTTCCATCCATCTCCGTGGAT
The DNA here is from genome assembly GCF_001443285.1 of Poecilia latipinna. Taxonomy (NCBI): domain Eukaryota; kingdom Metazoa; phylum Chordata; class Actinopteri; order Cyprinodontiformes; family Poeciliidae; genus Poecilia; species Poecilia latipinna. The sequence continues at coordinate 135,543 of NW_015114162.1, read as the reverse complement.
GATTTCCCCTGTGGTCTCTCTCGTTGTCTCGTCGGGAACGAGGAGTTGTGGGTGGGTTCTCTCAACACCCTCCGTCAGCCGTGTCTCTTCGTCTGGAAGGACTCCTCTGGAAGTGTGATTGAGTGCTGAGTTAAGTGGTCGATGGCTGGAAGGTTTCTTGGCTCCTCCGTCTGATGAGGTTAGGTAGGGTGAGGATGCCAATTTCTGCACATGCAAGCAGATGTGCCTTTGCACTGGGAACGCTTTCCTTTCAATTAGTCCCACCAATCAATGGGATGCGTATTGCACCGTCATTCTGGCGGTGGGGATCGGGGTGGGGGGGAATGCACTGTGCGAAAGGAACACAACCGAAAGCTTGGAAACAGTGAAATATCAGAAAGAATACAAAAAGTAGGAGAATCTGAAATAAACTTAAATATTTCGTGGTGTTGGCTAATCCCTCCTGATGCCGAGTAGGAAACGACCTTAACAGAGTTGTTTCTCAATTGTGTCGATATTCTGAGAAGATATTCTTAAAAATGTGAGGAAAAAGTCTGAGAATAATCCAGAACTAAACTGGTGATACAGTGAAGACACTGGAATGATTTAAATTATATATTATTCATGAGCTATCTTTAGTAGTTGTTTTGAAATTTCAAAACAACTACTTTCTGTCTCAGCTGTCACCAAAGCCTAAATTATGTGCAATTTGGAGATGTATGTGTAGGTATGATGAAGTTGTACCCAAACTGAACAGCGAGATGAAATGTATCCAAGCCAAATATTCATTTGCATCTTTTACTAAATATTTTCATATCTTTCTAAATATTTTCACAGCGTGAGCTTTCGTGCTAGGTGAAATTAAAGATATAAAAAAAATTAGATGGATGGATTTCAGGGGAAATGCAAGTGCAATATTCAGATATTTTTAGATTTACTGGTAGACTTTAAAAGACCGGGGTATAGATAATAGCACACCGAAGAACAAAATAGAGATCTGGGTAATATATTGCCAAATTCTACTTAATCACAGATCAACACATTCCAGAATAAGAAATTCCAGCATGGTTTTCAGTTAGATTTAAAGGCTTCAAATTTCATCTTATGTGGAAAAATAGCCCGTTCTTACAAATGTGAGGTAGCTGATCAACGCATAAATGTTCTGGAGAGGTGTGAACAGAAAGCTCGTTTTAGCAAAAAATCCTAAAATGTTAAAGGGTGAACACAGAGTTATAGCTCATTCCACCAATATATCCATACAAATATCACCATGCATCATGCTAGAGCCTCGGTGTAATATGCATCTATCATGATCTGAAAGCAGATGCTAGGGAAGCAATTTCACACTTAGAGCCCCTTATTTTTTTTTTTTTTTTTTTTTTGCCTAGAATTGAGTCAACTAAGTGTGAGTGAAATGACATGGGAAATTAAATGAAGTTTTTGTTGGTGCCATTAATCTAAAAACAATGCAGACAATATCACAGTAGACGTATCACCGTGCTCGTTTATTATAATTGTGTAGTCAGTTTTAATTGCCTTCTCCACATGACAGCAAAACTCCAAACTTTGCCTCTTTTCTTTCTTTTACATTTTGGCTTCAGTACCAAGGACTATTTCTTTGAACTTAGGAAGAACTGCTCAATTTTTAACTGAGTGGGGATGAGTTCGATGGGAATTTGGTGTGTAAACTGGGTTCTAGAGACATTATTAAATTATACTCAATTAAGCTCATTATCAAATTTTTATCTTAAGGGTTTGGAGTTTGTGTGTAATTTTATTTTTTAAGAGCTTTCTCTGTCTGCCTCACACAGTTGGGGAACTTACATTCACCCGTCTTTCCAATATTGTTCCTTACTTTTGTTCTTCGTCAAACAACTTCCTGTTTCACTCTGGAATGTGCAATGACCATGACTTCTGTATGTGTCTGTGTCTAAAATTCAGAGTAGCAAAGATAGAACAAGAAACATGATTTCAGATTTTAATCAAATTGGGGATTTTTTTTAATTAAATGTTCAATAGGTTTAGGAATAGTTTTCATTAGTTTTTCTGTGATGTAATGCGTGTTTATTTTTATGGAGGTTTTATTCATTGCGTGTGGTAACAGCTCAATTTGTTCTTCAGGCCGGTGCAGGCCAAACATCTTCCTAATATGCACAACAGGTCACCAGCTTGCCAGAGAGTGATGGAAAATCTATAATGCTTAGTCTCCAGATATAGACGAGCGAACGAATCAATACGAGCACACGTGTAAAGCGTTCAGCGCATTCATACAAACAATTTTTTTTTTTTAATTCACGGCATGTTTACGCCATCTGTTAAAGATAAAATATATAAATGCTTTATGATGGTGGTGTACTTGGCGTTTGCTGGGAAAAAACTTAGGGGAAGAGAAGGAGAAATAGATTCAAATGAGAAAAAAAACAATGTTTTCAATGTGGTAAAAGTGCAATGCCGAAAGTTTCAAGATGGCAGATGACTTTTTTTTTTCTTCTTTACAACTGTGCCTCAAAGATTAGAAAATAAATGAGTAACGTACATCTATTTACTCTCAGTCAACTCCAAACTTTCTCATTTAAATGTACTGACCGCGTTATGTTCCTTACATCAATCTACAAATACAAAAATAAAAAAATAAATAAAAATAAAGAGCTAATCCAAATGGTCAGATTTAAGCAGTGGTGGGAAGTAACGAAGTACAAGTACTTCGTTACTGTACTTAAGTACAATTTTCATGTATCTGTACTTTACTTAAGT
>NW_015114162.1:123279-127736 GCF_001443285.1 Poecilia latipinna | reverse complement strand
TTGCAGGTCTCATTCGTGTTGCAGCGTGAGTGAGACCTGCAGTGGTGGCATCGACGTGGAGAACTGTTCTGCTCTCTCCGGTCCGCAACGCTTCCTGGGTTTCTTCTTTTATCACTGACAAAGAATGGCGCAGGGATGTTTGGTGATGGGACACGTGGAAGACTAAAGCATAATTATAACTTATTTTTAAGGATTTTCGAAGTAATTACAATATAGAATTAGATGTATGTTGTTGTACACTTGGATAGATTTGAATGATTTTGAAACATCACAAAGGTATGAAAGTGTGTGTGGGAAAAACACAGTGACATGTTTGGCCACCGTGCTAAAATTAGCTGCAATTCCCTTTAAACTTGCACATTTGGCTGTTTGAGTCAGTGTGGTCCAGCTGCAGAAAAACCTGTGAACTGTCACAGCCAGAGCTGTTTATTTAAATGATGTGTTGGCCTTGGGTACAGATTTTTTATTTTTATTTTTTGTTCCACCTGCACAACGTGATGAATTCCGCCGAGAAGGCAAAATCAGCAGAAATCAGCTATTTACACACATTGTAATAAAAGACACAAAACAATTTCCCTCCTCTTCCTAATGTAGGTTTAGAATTAATTCTTACAGTTTGAGGCCAACAAATAGTTGGCCTCAAACTGTTTCAAACTCATTCACATGTTCGCTAAAACAGAATCTGTGCTAAAGTCCATGATGCTCTTCTTCATTGTATGCTAACTCTTTAAATGTGTCTAGATTTTAGATGAAAGTCTAGTGAACACCCAGAAAACTCAGAGTCAAAAGATGTCACCAAATTAAAAAACAAAAGCAAACACATTTAAACCTAATCAAAGTTTTCCCAAGCAACAAATGTACTGATTTTCAGCTTTTTACAAACGTACAGCGTGTTAAATGTGAGTTATGGTGAGTTATGCAACTGCACACACACCTCCAATCACATCCTTTGACATAAAACAAAAAAAAATCGGTCAAACACTCCTTCCCAAAAAATCTGCTGTAGCAGTTCCATGCTGTCTGCAGGAGAAACAAGCCAAAACAAAAAAAAAGTCAAGTCTTTTTAAAAAAAAAAAAGCAAAAAAAAAAAAAGAGCAAATCTTCCCACAAAAACATTATTTTATACAATCAACATTTTCTTTTCAAAGAACCGATGTGTGTCAGAAGATGCTGCAGTAACTATCGTGATGTTATTACTGTGATCCACTCCTTGATGCAGTAAATGGCTGTTTTTGCTTCCTTTGAATATAACCTCAGATGATGATGATGATGATGGAAAGCGAAAATGTTTCAGTTAATTAAATTTCACCTTTACAGTGCGACTGCACGTTGTGAATAGTTGGATAAGAACCTGTACTCATTTCAGTGAATCAGACTAACACTCTACTTGACTTGCTTTTACTTTTCAGCATGGAATTTATGCATTAGAGACTTTTTTTTTCACCCTGTGTCACCGAAAATCATATGTAAGCCGTTGCTTCAAAGAAAATTGTTCAAATAAAGGATTCACGGTCAAGACATCTTTTTTTCTTATTTCGTTCTTTGCTGTTCGGTCTTAAAACTCAGCTTCTCAACGTGATGAGCAGTTGGGAAACTACTTTGCCCGCTTAGACTGTTTTCCTGCTAGTGTCCGTTGTCTTTGCGCCATCATCACATTGAGCAGCACCTAGACAAGGATGATTGCAAAAAAAAGATTAAAGTTGCATCGTAACCAGAAATTATGGTTGCCACGTGCTTACAAATTTATGGTGTAGAAAAACGTAGAATGTAAACAGAAAGGTAGAAGATAAACAAACTTGTATAAACCTAAAAGGTTTGGAAAGTTTTGTGAGTTGTTGCAGGAAAAAAAAAAAAAAAAAACCTCTGCCACTTCAGTCTTTGCTTTTTCTCTTTAAATCATCCAAGTCATAATTAAAAACTGAGCTTCAACAGCTTTTATTTAAATTTCACGCTTGCACTCATCGGTTGATTTTATTATGATTCGTTGTCATTATTGTCAAGGTTGAGTTCGGCAAACTTTTTTTTTTTTTTCCCCCCCGTAGATATCAAACAAAAAAAGCAAATCTCTTTTATCTCCCTCTTTCTGCAGCTCGAATTCAGACACTAACAAAGTCCATGCCAGTATTAGTCAGAGATTCAGGTACTCGGCACAAAGGAATTTATCCTTGCCGCACTCTTTCAATTTTGACAATCTGGCATGCCGGAGGGGCCATTGTTCCAAACGCTGCATTCAGCCGACAATGTAACTTGGCTGCAGTCGGAGACTTCAAGAGAAAGATAAGAGACGGAGCCGGTGTGAGGTGAAGGATGATGGCGTTCTGTAAAGACTCAGCAAAATTAAGGCAGTGAGGCCTTTCATCTGGTAAGCTCGCACAGAAACATCAAGTCCCCTAAAATATGAAGAACCAACACCAGGGACAATGCACTTCTGCTTTTCCAATGTCCTTGTTTCATTAAAAAAAAAAGAGGAACTGAGGGCATTACAATATTACAGTTTCAATCTTCACACTGATTCCATGAAACAACTTGATACTCAGCTTCATTTTAGGAAATAGGGAGATAAAAGTATTAAAAGACAAATTTCTCTTACAGAGGCAAGCCTTCGTTTTATAGGAAAACCAAAATAAAAAAAAAGCATGTCAGTTGCCTCCCTAAACTTGGATATGACTATAAAAAATAAAAAGCAATGCAGAGCTGAACTTCTCCCAATGTCAACGCAAGTAATGCAGAATTTGTGAAATGCCAGCCACAGATATTGCTGCCAGTGACATGTGTTAATCTGTTGGGCTTTTCTAAAGTAAATATAAAAAAAATCGACCAGCATTTATTGTGCTGTAGCTGCCAGTGCTTCACCAACTCACTAAACTTAAATACATGCTGTTGCGACATTAGCAGAATAATGAAAAAGTTTTGCGATGGAAATGCAGCTATTGACATAATTCTCCTCAAATATCAACAACCCATAAAATATCTTTTTTCTCTCTTCATTTCCTCATAGACTTTTTTTTTTTTAAGTTACGAGTTTTGTTTTCCAAAAGGTAATGTAACATTTACCGCTGTGAGTTTTCTGTGAAGCCAAAAACAAAAAAGGGTTCGTTTGATCGTAAAGGTTACGCCACTGGGGTCAACAGGAAGATGAGTCAGTGACGAGCCCTTTGAAGACGTGATGAAGTTTCGTCTCCTGACGAAAGAGAACTGACGATGAGTTTACTCAGCTTGTCGTGGATCCGTCGAAGTGTGACGGATCCACGATGCGGTGAGTTTTTGCAAGCTTGTACTGGCCTAAGAGAAGTCACTTTTTAGAAACACAAACCCATCCATCTAGCTGGACAGGTGAGATAAACTCTCTTCTTCTGGGTCGTTTCTGGGTCACGATAATTTGCGGTCCTTCCTATGAATTCCTACTGGTCTGCTCGGCGGTTCGTCTCTTTTTTTCCGACGCCCAACACCAGGAGGCGGTCTCAATCAGATGTCCAAACTTAATTACCACAGGACTCTCTTTGATCAGAGAAGCAGGGGCTCCAATTTAAGCTCTTCCCAGATTCCTGACCCTCTCACCCTCTCACTATGGATGTTCCTGATCTCATTTCGGTTTGGTGATCTAATTATTTTTGGCCGTCGTCGGCCGGCCAGCAAGTCAAAGACTCAACTTCCCGTGGTTAAAACTTTTGTTTTGCTCCCTCGTACCCGCTTGTCAGGCACACAAGAGGTGTTCTCATCACAGCCGCAGTTTTGCTGCAGGTTAGTTGTTCCCGAGCTCTAATTAGCTCATATGAGCGTCAGCATCCATGTGTCTGAGGATTTGTGTTTGCTCAGTCAGTCGGTCTATCATGGTCAGCAATAGCCGCTGACTATTAAGGTCGAAATTAGCCATAGTGAATTCACAGGCTAATGCGTTGGAATTAGTTAAAGGTCCTTTTGTTCCCCATTTTCTGACAATTAAGGATGACAAGGATACCTCTGAGCTGCAAAGCCCTGACATAAAAAAAAATTGTAATGTAATATGCAATATATTCATATAATTAAAACAAATTTTTACAGGGGATAGATTTAATTTAGCGTTAGTTCCTCCAAAGTGCTCGTGGTGAGAGAGGGAAAATCTGAGTCCGCTTGATAGTTTTTTAATCGACGCTTTTCTCAAGCTGAGTCATAACCTGACGTTTTCACATGCAGACAGAAAAGAAAGTATTCACACCTATTAAGCTTCCCTGTGCTTTGTCACGTTATAATTACAAACCTTAATGTAATTTATTTGGATTTTATGGATCTGTTTATGAGTATGTCTGGAATTTACCTGGGAGTTGAATATTTTCTATTTGCCAAAATCTACAAAATCTAAAAACCCCTCAGCCATTTATGAAACGATGTCCTCGTGAAACACACCCGCGGTTGTGATGTGGGAATGTGAAAAGTTTCAGACGTGCACTTTTCACAAGTTTCTGTATAAAGAGGCATCG
>NW_015114162.1:65646-120082 GCF_001443285.1 Poecilia latipinna | reverse complement strand
GTTAAAGTCTCAGAATGTTCCAGTTCAATAAGGTTTGCAGGATTATTTATCCCTGACAGAAAATCCCCAACACTGCTCACTGGTATTCAAAGATGTGTGCTCGTCACACTTTAGTCAGTAGTTTCCACGCCGCTTTAAGAGTTTAAAGTCTGCAAAAGTTACTTTCCCTGGCTTCGTCGACGGCTCCCTTTATGGCTCGGCTTGTTGTGCAACTAATTAGAAAAGATGTCTTAGATTAACACGGACCCGGAGACACGCTCCTAAGACTTTGTTCTCAGGGAAAAAGGGCACTTTGTTGATAACCTTCTGCCAGCGATTTGGTCTCTGGCAAAGGGAGTCGGGGGACTCTTTTTAGAATTAAACTGCGGACACGCTTCCTCCTAATTTATGTGCCTAACAGTGATGAAATATTATATTTGGATTTAGAATTGCGTATATCAGCACCGAGCCGGGGCCTCCTCTTTTTTCCATTTCCACCCTTGTGGGTTCCTCTCATCCATTTTAAAAGCACATATCGGCTTCTGAAGTTATTGCTGGCCATGAGACATGAAGATGTGCTATAATGTGTTTTCATTGGGGTGTCCCCCTCCGCCACACTCCCCCCAGCCCCCGCCGTCCTGACAGCATATCAGAGTGGCGTGGCTGAGACTGTTTTGTGAGGATGCCGGCGCTGCCTCTTGGGACCGTGTTATTTTGGCTGGAGAGCCATTCAGAGGAAAATAACAATGTGTCTCTGGCTTATTTGCATCGCCGTACAGCTCGGCGCTGTGTTATGGGATCGGCTGGCCATTTCCTGCAGACAGGGTAATAAAAGTCGGATAAAAATAAAGGCCTGCAGCTGCTACTCCCACAACAGAAGGAAAAAGAAAAGAAAAAAAAAATAGGTGGCTTTTTATCCAAGTCAACATTTTCTATTATTTGGCTTCTTTTATTAAAATTGTCACAGTGCTTCTGCGTCCTCCTGCATCAACATGCGGCATGAGGCTGAATGCAGCTGACCTGCTCTGTTTGTCTGTTTTGGCATTTCGCCTCCTTTCAGTTCACCTGCCCCAACCGACTGACCGCCTGCAGCTCGTGTGATATTTGGAGATCGACTAAAGCAGCCAAGGGAGCCCCCGCTGTTTGCGTTCGCTTTCTGCCGTCTTTGCGGCGTTAGATTGTAATAGCAAGCAACCTTAAAAAGATTCGTCAGAGTGCCTAAAAATAAGCATCATGGTAGAGCATGACAAAAAAGGTTTGGTCATTTCGGCGCCTTGTGTGAACAGAAACGATAGCGGTTTAGGAGTGGATATTAAATGGGGAAAAAAAAAGAAAAAAAAAAAACATGAAAATATTGAGGATTCATTTTAATACCTTTTAATGTGAAGTAAAGAATTGTAGAAAAGCCAATTTTAAGAGAAAAAACATGTAACTAAGTCGTCTCGTGAAGAGATATCTTCTGTTAGCTTTCCAACTGCAGCAGCTTGTTAAAGTTTCAGATTCAGTTTCATGATTAGATTTGTGCTCCGCTGGTTTAGAAATCTAATCACTGTAATTTATTTTTCCTTTCAACACAAAGCTACTCTGTTTTGTTACAAAAGGTGGCAGAAAAGATTTAGTCATTGTTTGCAACAATTTGGTAAATAATCGCTAAAAATTGGTTAAAATTTTGGTTTCATTTTGTTATATGAAAACTGAACAGGTTCAGAAAATAATTCCTTACTTTCCCAGCGTTTGAAAAGCCAAACGATGTTTCTGAAACTTTTGATTAAATTGGAAGGAGGTGCAAAAAAGTGAGGAAGGTGGTAGAATAAGAAATGAACGTCACCACGGAGACGGACCCAATCGGACGGGAAGGGTCTACATCACAGTAGACGCTGTTCAACTACTTGTCTTTAACTTTTCGTAACTATAAAAAAAATTAAGGATTAACGTGCAACAAAATGTACAACTGAATTCACCGTCACTGAAAACCTTTTCATTTCTTTGTATGCAAGACAGGATTGTTGAAAATGGAAAACCCAGAGAAACCCAAAAACAAAAAGTCATCAAGTTGCTAAAAGTATCTATTGGTCTGAAGAGGTGGGCTTGAAAAATGCATCTCAAAGCAGGGAAACTAGTTCCATCCAGAAATGACAGGCTTTCCTTTTGTCAGCGCTCGCACTTAAAGTGTGATATGTTTGCATTTTCCTGTCAGGCGGCCCGTTCTGGTCATGAGTAATGACCGTCTTCATGAGGAAATTTACAGCATTTTTGGGTGTTTTTCTCCTCTATTCAGTGACCTTTAGTGAATTGCAGAGTGTGAAGCAGCTGGGATGGGAGACGCCTGAGGCCAGACTCTGGAAGATTGGACATTTCCCTCCTTCGGTTTGGAAATAAGCCGCTGTTGTATGTCATAAATTTAGGAATACGACAATATTTTAGTTTAGTTTTTTTTTTTTTTTTAACACAAAAAAATCCCTCGCAGTCGTGTTTTCTTTTACAAATCAAAAATGCAGTGCTCAGCTCAACATCACATGGGATAATTCGTAATTTACTTTCACGGAGGGACATGCAAGAACCTTAATCTGGAACCGGAACCGCTACAACTCAAATGCGGGTGAAAGCAGAGCGGCGAACGTATTTAATGAGTGTGAGGATGGAGTGGAAAACTTCAAATCGTCACATTATGGCACTTTACCAGACACATGCGATCGCTGCGAGACCCAGGCCAAATTGTGCAGGTTTCAGAATGCCACACGGTGCGTCCCACGTGGCTTGGAAATGCCTTGGGGACCCCTTTGGACTGAAGCTTGAAATAGCAAGCCCGGGCAGCCATGGCCGATTTTAAAAAAGACATTAAGCATCGCACTCTAGGACTCCAAAAATAGGTTTAGCCGTATTGCAGCGGGAGGGGAGAAAATGGTGCAACGTTGTGCACCACAGCAAGAATTCATCCTACGTGCTTGGGGAACGCATGTCAGAGACATCTGTGTCGCAGAACGAGACGGGTTCGAAAAGGCACCTCGCTTTGGTGGGGCGTATTTTTGGGACTGGTCTTTCGGATAACGCTAGTTTCCGTCGTCTTGTACTTACAAAAGAAGAAGAGAAAACATTGTTCTGCTACATGTGCTCTTAATTTCATTTTAATTTCTTCTCTAAAACGCAGCGTTACTTTGAATTGGCATGATCAAAACTAAACGTCTTCCTTTCATCTCATGAACAGTGTTAGAAAAACGGTGCCCTTCTGAATACCTCCAGTTTTCACAAGGTATTTTTCAAATAATGAGGTGGAGAGCAATTTGGCTCGTCCTTGATAGGCTTGGAGACGACATCCAAGTTTCAAATATTTTCGAAGGGAAAGCAAAGTGAGGCTTGGGTATAAAATAATAAAATAACACTGAATGTGGGGTAAGTGTTTTTCTTTCACATGCAGAGGCAGGTCGATCCAAGGGCCTCCAGTCCCCTGTGAGGGTTATTCAGCTGGGAGCATCGGTGCCCTTGTGATGTCACAGCGAAAGGGTGCTGCTACTGGGAAAACACAATTCTCACTCCCCTTTTGTATTCCCCTTATTTTTTTTATTTTATTTTTTTTTTACAAACAAGTAGGTTTTCCTTTTTTTTTTTCCCCGCCTTCTAAACTAATCCACAAATGTTAATAGTTTTGACAGATCTGCTTACAAAGCTCAAACTGCTTTGTGGACCTTTAGTGCTGACGGGGAAGGGAGGCTTTGAAAAGCTCTCCACACACATCAAACTTTCATTTTCATTCTCGTCTTGTAAAAAAAAAAAAAAAAAAAAACGGCGCACAACAGATAGAAGAACGCTGCTTCCTGAAATATGTCCTGTCAAGATAAAGCCCTCGACGGACTGTCAGGCCCGGTCGAAGAATAATGCAAGACGGAGATGCATTTAACGATCTGAGGCTGCGTAACCTACAGCAAAGTGCATCATGGCGCTATGATAGTGGTGATCACTTTGGGGGCAAAAAAAAAAGAGAAAAAAAAGAAAAAAGAACATTCATCGTCTACAGTACATTTGTAACATGCCTCAAAGCTGCATGAGTTTCTAGTTGGAGACGATGATGTCATGGGTTCAAATGAGGTTTTGTTTCGCTTCCAGCTGAGCAGCAGAAAATGTGCACATATCAGGGTAAAGTCCCCATGTGTGCCGTCATTACGCTCTGTATCACTGTTTCCATGGCGGCTCCGGGGGCTTCGCTCTCCCGTCACGACAGCGCGGCTCCCCACAACATGTGCAGCGAATAGTCGAAAGATGCATTCGTTTTGTATTAAAACAATGCTTTCCGCAATAGAATTTGAGTATGAGATGCAATAAAATGTCTGAAATTCTGAAATGACCAAATAGAAACTTTTCTCAAGTAGTTGTTCAGTTACAGTCTCCTTCCAGGCGCCTGGCCTTTCTTACCTCCCAAGTTTAAAATTAATTTCTTAATGTTTGCCTGTATTGGCCATCTCAAATTGGGTTCTGACTTTGGCTGGCATAATGATTCAAGCAGCTTTAGATTTTAAAGAGTTTGGTGCAGTAAATCGAAATGATTATTTTTTTAGTTGAGTTAAACAGTCGGGGTGATTGTGCTGGAAATGTCAGCGGCACATTGACCCACAACGTGCTTAGCAACACTGAAACGCCATTTTTGATTGCATTTCCCATTTTTAACATCTGTAGTTATGTATTTTTTTTTCTTTCAGAAGCTGCAAATTAAATTGTTTGCATGCTTTGCTGCCTACTTTTGAAACTGTCCGTTTCCACCAGCTTAGGAGTCTTTAAAGTCAACTCTCGAGTGCCACTGGACTCACCCTCACACATTTTAATACTTAATACCAAAGATATGACACTTTTTTTTTTTTCAGAAATTGGCACCTCATGGTCACAGAATGTCCACCATATGTGTGGCATACGGCGGCCAGACTGCGTTGCCCATCACCTGAAAGCTCCCTGTGGTAGGAGCATATTCTGAGTGGACGGAAAAAAAACAAAAAAAAAAAACATGGACAATTCGGGAAGATCAAGAGATGCCGAGCTGAGGTCAGTGATGAGGACGTTTGTTATTCAACAGGAACGTTCCCAGAGTGGGAAATTAAGACTTTCTTAATTGTCACCCACTGGCTACTTCTGAGAAAGACGACACACACTCACAGATTCACACACTGTTGTTTTCTCTCCGTCTTGCTTATTTCTTCACCTTTGCACCTCCTACCAACTGAAACTGAACGACCCACAAACACACACACACACACATACACACACTCGCACACACACACTTTTGACAATGCTCACCAAACACCGCCTCCTTCTCATGTCTCGGCAAGGACACAGTCAGGCTGACTAATTCAGAATTGAGCTGTCATCTGTGTCACCTCAGGCTTGTGTATGAGAGGCTTTTGCGTGTCCGTGAGAGTCTGCTCGCGCGCTCGCTTCGTAAGAGCGTCACCTTGGGCCGGGAGTGCGCTTGTGGGAGGTTACTGTCAACATGGACAAGCTGGGCAGCCTGGGCAACGGGACTCGATTTGGCCGTCGCTTCAGAGGCGGAACGAACGCGACTAACGCGCTGATGCATGCGAGAGAAAGTCCTCTCGTTTCCAGAGAACATACCCTCCCCGCCTACTCACTTCTCAGTGCATGAACACGTTGGAGCACTCACAGCTGCGTCACAAAGGTAAATACATTACACCGAAATGCGTATATGTGCATTTTCAAGGAGGAAATAACCTATAATCGCCTCAAAAGAGCACCATACGCTCCCATACACCTGCTGCTATCATATTACCCTGTTGAACACCTTTTATTTTCCCTTTCCCCCCACCCCAACACAACACGTACGCAAACATATGCAAAAGCAAAACCTTTCTTATGAGCATCTGGCCAACAGACAGGCCTATTAGCCCGTGCGGCCTCGCAGTGCCAAAATAACAACTGCAGCATATGCCTGTGTAATAATTGCATTAATGTTGAACACGTCTCTCCAGGGGGTGGCTGTGTTCGAGGACTTGGGGGAAATTAGGGCTTGTTCTCGAAAGCATGAAATGAGAATTTAGCAAACACCAGAGTGGAATCGGTTAAGGCTGATGATCAGTAACTACACGGCGACGGATGTGAGGATCATTTCCAACATGGCGGACCATTACCTGCAGCTCGGTGCTTTAGTATCTTTATAATAGCCGATCAACTATTTACAAGTCACATTACTGAAAACCATTAGCCAGTTTATTTAGGCAGAGCAGTGACTTCTGTTTTCCTGCGTTCTAAAGGGGGCACGGTTGTTCTTGCATGTTGCTTGAACCAAGCCTCAAAGTCTGTAAACATGCTCCTGGATTATCCAGTTAAATCCCTACAGATGGTCCAGAATGCAACGGTGCACCCCCGCTGTTTGATCAACCAAAGAAATACACATGTCGCTCTTCCGCTCAATCTAGCCCACCGGCAACCCAAATCAAGTTCAAGTCACAAATGACAACTCGGTCACACGTGCTTACACTTCTTCTTGATTGCTGTATTCCTCTTAAGAATGCTGTGGGGCATCATCATACCCAGGGATGAGCAAAATCATCATCTAGAGCGTGACTTGGACGAATGGGAAAGCAAAAGACGTTGATATTCAGCAGAAAAAAACAAAAAACAAAAAAACTTTCCAGCTTTATGTCCTCAGAGGGAGACCACCCTTGAAACAGGTCTCCTTACTGGATTGAAGCTTCAGTCCAATTCCTCATACATATACAATGAAGAGTGATGAATGTTTACTGCTTTACTTTGACATGACTACATGTTGCTGTGACAGAAACAAAAATCCTCATCCGAGCTATTACTAATGGACAGATGGTAAGCAATCCTCAGCTATGAACATCAACCAATGAGCAAAAAGGAGATGAAACCAATAAGGGATGTATTTTATTCATTTGCCAACTAAAAAATCTATATGTTTTTTAAAATCAAATAGAATCATAGTTACTGCAACATGTGAGCAGACATAAGCAAATTTGCAAAAAAACTAATTACAGTTCTCATTAACTGAGATTACTGTAGTTCAGGGTAAAATGAAATTCAAGACAATTGGTTCATTTGTGAAAGTCACATCACGGTCATAAAGCAACCAACCGATTTGTCAGTTTTTAATCAACCCAGAAAATGACCATCAGTCAATCAATAAAACAAACAATTCAGCAAACCAACCGTTGCATTGATCAATCAGAAAACAATTAAAACGGATGATCTCAGAGTAATATTGACCAACTAAGCTCTTAGCCAGTGACAAGTCTCAGCTTGGTCATAGTCTCACTGATGGTGCTGCAGGACCTTTCTAGTTAACATCCACCAAGTCAGAGGAGGCTGATTATCCATTTATAGTCCAACAACATTTTTTTTTTTCCAAACCGGAAATTTCTGAATGTTTTTTTTTCCATCTTGGGATATAACAAGTAGCAGGAGGGACATCTACTGAACTGTAGACACCGTGAGTGCCCTTTTTGTAATACAAGCTCCCTCGTGAAATATTTCTTTTGTATTTGACTGACGTGCCTTTATATTCCATGTTATATGGCAGCCTATCACAACATATCGAGGGGACTCAAACCAAATGCGACGTGACATCTGAGCTCTAGCGACGAGACTTCTAAAAGGCACGGGGGCCTCATGCTTTAAAATGAAACCCATCAGCTGCTAATGCATTCCCTGTTACTTTGATGTAGCTACTGATTTACCTCAGAGGTACAACCGGCATTAGGCTTGCATTTATATGATTTATATGAATTTCTACCTGAGACCCATGAGTATGAACAAAAACAGACTGGATGCTGATTACAAAATCCTCGCCTGACTCTTCCCCCCGATGAGCTCGTCTTGACTATGCAGAGTCATTGCCATGCGAGCCGACGCACTCGGAGGGCAATTTAACATCCTGTCGTTATGATAAACCATTTAGCGTCGCGAGGCTAGGTGGGAGCAGTTAGGGTAGAAGGAGTCGTAGCCCCCACCAAAAGATTCCATTTAGCGGCTACATCACCTTGTGAAGATACAAATTGTTTTTGTGCCCCGCGGCTAAACATAATGAAGATTCAACACATGCCAGGGAACGCGGCGACGTGTGTCCAAGAACCTCGCACAGACGAGGCAGACGGCGGGCACGCACGTACAAACGGAAGCGCTCGCATACCTTCCCTTTTTGGCTGCCGAACACACATGCACACATTTCTGTCTGCCTGGTGGACATTCATTAGGAATGCAATGTGGAGGGATAATGTGGTTTATGCAATCAAGGAGCTGGCAGACCAGTTCTCCTGCTGAATTAAAGATAAGTCCAAACACCTTGAGACCAGATTATAGGCCCATATGTGGATTTGCCCCCAAAGCAGCCAAATGTGTGCACAGCGACTGCAAGTCTATCAAAGATATTGCTGTGTTTGTATGCTTGCACGATATTAGATCACATTCATGTTGGTTTCTGGGGAAGGAAAAATGGAGTTTAGCTGTCATGTATGATACAAGATGCTCCAGCTGGAATAAACCGCTTTAGGGAAGCTTCTATACGTTATACAAAATGTATTTTGGTAAGATACAGATGACTTTAAAATGACACGGACGGAAAAAAAAATCATGGCAACCTCAATCCATTACACTATCAACATGTCTTTATTTTAAAACTTACTTCCAACATTATATCTCGTCTAAATTAATTATTAATTGTTAATTTCCTTTAAATAAATAACTGGGACGTCTTTTTTTTATTACAATTTTTCATCACTTTCCTTTATTATACCACCATGATGTACTGTATGTTAATTTTTTTTTTCTCAACACAAAGCACTTTTAATTCCCTCACTGCAGGAATAAGCCATTTAAATCGACTTGTTTTGCCTTAGGCGTCTTGTAAATCAGTTCAAAGTATATTGTAACGATAAAAAAGATGCTTTTTTTCCCCACCCTTAATAAGAGATGCTTGATTGTATAATTCAATTAAATGACTACGATTCATTTTGTGCCATATCCAAGTAAATTCACTAACTTTAAAAATCATTATTGCACCACATTTAATTAAAACCTGACATCTGGCAATTGTTTATCGGTTCGTGTGGTGACGGTGCTTAATACGTTCAACCGGTTTGTTTGGTAGCTTTTGAAAAAGATGACGTGTCAGAAGAGAGTAAATAGGTTACCTTGGAAACGAGCCCTGAAGCGTCGTGTCTGAATCTCAAAATGTAAGCGACTCATAATTTTGCTTCCCAATTCAGTTTAATTAGGTTGACAAGCCTGCGTTTCTCCAGCGATAAGACTGGTGAGCTTTAAAAAAAAAAAAAAAAAAGGGTAACCTCTTGTTGCTAAACCATTAATCAAATATTTTATCCAGATCCTAATGAGAAAATAATATGTGCTCCATGTTGCACACACACATTCCAGTTTAGAGGCAATTATGTTCAAAGAAAACAGAATTGGAAAAGTTCAGGAGTCATTTTTCATGAACAAAAGAGCAAACATCACTACTATCACGTCTGACACTCAGTCGTCTGTGAAACACCTTTGTTGAAATCATACACTGCACAGCTTTATAGGGAACATGATACTTCTATACATGGTACAATCTTTATCCAACAAAAATCCATGTCACTTCAATGAACAATTATTTTAGAAAGTCAAAATATGTTGAGTAATATCCAGAAAGTGCATTAATACCATGCTTAAATGATACAAGTAAAATAAAAGCCTTAAAGTGTTGTAAAGACAAGCAGCTAATGTCGTAAATAATAAATATTAATGAAAAATGTGAGGTAAGTCTTTGAGGCACCCCTTAAAAACAGAAATCTGCTTTCAAAATAGTTCAGATTAGTTAGCAAATCCACCAGAACTGCCTGTTGTCCCTAATCCCGCTTGTGTTGTAGAAAGGTGTCTGGTTTAGAAACCTCAATATCTCATTTTTGCTTTATGTGGATCAACTGGTTGGATTAACTGAGTGGGTTGCACCCACTAAACGCAGCCAAAAAAAAAATATGTTGGTCGGTCGCTCTGGGTTTGGGGTCAGTCTTCCCAAATGGTGGAATTCAAGTTTATCAACTTTTTGCTCTCAGGTGATGGTAAAGATGGAGCAGGAGATGAATATGTTGACTGGAGCCTCAATTACTAATGGTATTTTCAGTTTGTTTCAAGAAACTTAAAAAAAACATGAACTGAAAAAGTTGCCGTCTTAAAGCAACGGTAAAATACAACACAAGCCAAAGTTCTGTAAGGGGGAATCTTGCTTGTTGCTCCTGCTGCTCAAAGCAGAGAGAATCCTCCTCCCAGTGGCTGTTCTGGGGATTTCCAAAAGGGATTGAGGTTCTTCTGCCTCTTTAAGTAACCGTTGTGGTGTTCTCCAACTGAACCGTGTTCCTGAGCTCTCTGAGCGCATCCATACTGATGCAAATGTGGTAATCGCTGGACACCGTCTCTTTCCGGGTCGGTCTCCTAGCGGCTGCCTAGAGCTTCCTAAGCCCGTCAGTATCTGTGTAGGCCTCTGCTTGATCTCACCATCTGAGTCAACCCCTCCGCCCCCTGGAATGGGTTCTGTTATGATCCACTGGATTTTGGTGTTTCGTGGTGTGTTTTTATGACCTTTGTTTTCAATGTTTGCCCAGGTTTAGCTGGTTTTACTGATCCCGTTGTTTTCCTGTGTCAGTTTGTCATTTTATTTCCGTCGCTCCAGTCTTGCTTCCCAAACCCTTAAGTCTTTTCTGTACAATGTAACAATCTAACCCTCATCTACACTGTTCCTGAGATACAGAAATGCACAATGTTGAGACTTTTTTAAATACTTACTGGTTTCATTATTTACCACTCATAAGACACATTTATTGTGCTTATTTACATCTCTAGCAGAGGATAAAGCTCTTTTACTGGTGTCAACCCTATGGAAAGCAATTCTTCCAATATAAAAGATTCCTTTTCCTCAGTTGTTGAAAGCATCACTTGTACCCATTTTGAATTCCCCCAAGTGTTTTGAAAAGAACATCTCAGCCCTGCAAGACTTTCCTCCTACAAAACAACAGATGATGTAATCTTGCGGAATACACCCCGCCTATTTCTCTTTGAGTGGATTTGTTTCCGCCCCCCCCTCCATCGTTCGCGTTGCGTCTGTTCCAGGGAGCGAGCGCCGTCGTGCGTGCCGCCGTGTTAAAGAATTAAGAGGTTATCAGTCTTTATTTCTCCAAACTAGGGCAGGCTGCATTATGTAAAGTGCTGAATTATACATCACATTTGCCTAGCTTGACCAGAGGGAGATTGGCGAAAGAGAAACAGACACAAACACACGGATGTAGTCCCCCATCTTCCTCTGGATACACTCACGTCAAATTATTCATTGATATGTTTGTAATCCATATAGAAAGAACCATGTGTGCAGTATGTGTCTCATGTAGCCTCAGTTCACACACACACACAGAAATACTCCATTTTCTCTGTGAGGCACACTTGGGCTGACAGATGGGAGCACCAGATGATGAGTGCCACCAGATTTGTGTCTCACGGTGGGAGCCATTGCTGACACCATTAAGGCTGAGAGAACAGTCAGACTTACATTAGCGCCCTCGCCGTATTTGTGTGCACACACGCACGCTTGTATACACGGGTATGCATTTTGTGAAGTGAGCAATATGTCAGAATGCGCTGCTTGTGCTGGTTTTTGCCCGCACGTCGAGCTCCAGAAGGGTATAGGTTGTTGCATGAGCACCGAGCCCCAAGTTAACATTGAACTTTCTGGAGAAGCACACACAGATTGCTCATAGTCAACTATGCTAATGAACAAGTGGGCTTGACATTCTCTCTCTTTTTTCTTTTTTTGTTTTTTTGCGCAAGCTGCTTTCATCTTGGCGATAAAGAACAATGACCTATTAGCAGACCCTTTCAAGCACACCCTCGACTCCCCGGGTCGGCTCGGTCTAAGCTCTGTGCATATTCAGATTCTGCTCCCAACCAGCCGGCTTTCCTTGGCCTCCTCTCCCTCTCGCTCCCACCGGAGCCTTTGTCTGAGCGGCGCTCCAAAATAAACTTCACCAAACTAATCTATAGGAGGAGAACGAGAAACAAGCGCCTTCCCTCCTCACCCTCCTCTTCTTCGACACTTCCTCCAGAGACACCGCTGACATTTTGCGATGAGAAAGTGTGTCATATCGGAGAGGGAGGGGAGTAAACGAAAGGAGTGGAGCGTGCAAGAGTCGACTCAACTCGGAGTGAAAAGATTCAGCAGGGACCCCCGCTCCTCCGTTGGAGTCTGGCAGCTCTCAATGAGGTCTCTCTGGCAAATAATAACCTCTTGCCCTCTGCTAATATCCCAGTGTGCACCATTGGGAATACCAAGTCACTACAGCCTTGACTAGTGTGCAAAGTGGTCTCAGACCTTACTGTTAGCTGGTCAAAGTTCCATGGACCAATTATGTACTTTATGTACAATGGACATATGATTTCATCCAGGCTATACACCGTTGCACTGACATTTGCTTTTGTTCATACAACGCAGTGCCATGCTTTGACAGGAAAGCCATTTGAAGGTCTACTCCTGTTATAAATTTACCATCACGCTCGCTGAAATTGCCTGAAAATCTCGAGAACCCAGCTTTTTAGCTGTGGTTTCCATCCGGATAATTTCAGATAGAGTTGGTTATGTGTTGCGAAATTGTTTCTGAGTTTCTGATAACAGCCTTGTGGGCATTCACAGTTCGTCACAACCTATTTGCAGATCCATTTTTCAAGTGCGCTTAGCTGACATGTCCTTTTAGCAATTTGCAGAGATTCCGAGCGCATTCGTTTGGAGGCACGGTTCGAACACACACCAAGACGCCCAAGAAAATAAGAGCTCCATTTTGGTATAATTCTGCTTATTTGTAAATCTCCTTAGTTGCTTAGATGCAGCAAGTTTTGTCAGAACTTTAACAGATAAACACTCCATTAAGTTAGTTTTAGGAGGAGAACTTTAATATTTGACAAAATGCATCTGTTTACTAAAGAGTTATTTCTTCACACAGAATACGGAAAAATAAACTTATTGGTAATGTAATTGAAAATTTAAACACTATACCAACTCCCGACTACCTGAAATAGTAAATGGGACAAAGCAGAACTTTTTTTTTCCATAAACTAAATTCAAGGTCAGACAGGTAAAGGACAATGAAACGGTCGACAGGAATGTATCTATTATATATTAAATGGATTCAAATGATTGGATTCACTACATTACGATGTTCCCCATCCCTCAGCCAGGGACCACAAAACAGTTGAACCCTCACTCTTTAATGTCCTGTGTGAATATTTGGCAACACTTTGGGATGTAACACAGATTTAAGGTTAACAGCCTCCCAGGCTCATATTGCTTACAGAGTAAAGATATTATCTTCCCTGGCCCCAAAGGCTGAACCACATCGATCCTATTGATGCCCGGCTTTTCTCCAAAGCAATGAATGGTAAAATGGAAGCTTGCTGGGTGTGCTCAACAGTCAAGAAAGTATTTTGCAATTGTCTCTGCCAGTTCATATCTATTTTCTCTCGCCGCACACACAGTGTCATGCTTGCCTCCAAAATGGCCCTCGGAATGGCCTTAACTGTGCGCCTCGGCAACAGTTGTGATTTATACCCCGGCGGAGGCCATCTCTCTACGGGCTGTATCGGACTTTGAATGTCAGTTCCAAGCTGTGCCAGATCCCATCCATCAAGAGGAAAGCAATCTGACAACAGGCCTCTTCGCCTAGCCAGAGCATCCATTTGAACAATTTTAGAAATCGAGCCAACTTCCTGTTGAGGAAAGAGGCATGCCCTTGTGAACTTTAAAATCGATTCTACTCTCAATTCACAAGTGTACATAATGTTTTTCTTTCTTTTTTTTTTTAGAAAATATATATACTTTTGAAATGACATATTTGACAATGACTGTCTACATGACCAGAAAAGTAGCACTTTTTCATAAGCAGAGCTGAGTCAGTAAAGCCACAAGTTAATCCAAACCGTTGTGCAGACTTGCACTTCTTTAACTTAAAGCAGGGGTCCCCAAACTTTTTCCTGCGAGGGCCACATGACTGTTTCCTTTTCTGGTTGGGGGCCGGTCTTAGTTTTTCGAGAAAGAAACCTTAGAAAAGTTTTGTTGCCGGGGGGGATTGGATTACTGCCGACGACATATTCGCGTTTGTAGATAGATTTTTACCCAGAATGCATATGGAAAAAAACCGTGAGCGAAACGGTGACTGGTACTGACTATATATTCCATTGAGGAAAACCAAGTTTCCTATCTGCTCAAGAGCCCCCCTGGTGGTTGAAGAAAAATCCACATATATATATGAAAAAAAACACTGAATGCTCTCTGGTATTGTTCAGGGGGCCGGACCAAATGAGGAGGCGGGCCGGATCCGGCCCGCGGGCCGTAGTTTGAGGACCCCTGACTTAAAGGAACATTCCTGATGGTTTGATTGCATTTCCAAAAATAAAATTCAAGTCAAAGTATGCTGCAAAATATCTTGGCTCAGATTGTAATCGTACAACTTTGAAAAGCAAAAATGGAGCCTCCTGCACAACCAACAAGAATGCAGCCACTAGCTTCTGGATGGTAAATCAACAATAAAACTTTTCCATCCGTTATTGTCCAGCGCATACAGCAGAAAAACCAGCTGACCAAATATCCTGGAGCTTAGAATCACAAGTCCCTGTGGATTTATGATTCCAAAAGGTTTTTATATCAAGATACTAAAAAAAGTTTTTCCACAAAATGTAAGTATAAAGACATGCCAAATATGTATTTTGCATAATATGTCCCCTTGAGTTCCTCCAAATCATGAATAATTTAATCAATAACCCGATATCAATTTCATGAAAACAAGTAACTCCAACTAACCTACACATAAGGTTATACTAAATATTTTAAAAAATACCTGTAGAGGAAGAAGCCCTGAGCCACGTCCAAGATGATCACCACTCCAGGGGTCAAGCTAAGTGGATGCAGTTCTACTTCAGTCCCAAGACATTCTGAATGAAAAATTTAAAAAGTACACTGAGAAAAGTTGTGAGTGAGAAAGAATTGCACATGAATGTCTCAAGACATAACATTTTCTAAAGTGCCTTGCGATGACATGCCCTGCGATGACATGTTGTGAAGTGGTACTACGTAAATAAACTGAACTGAAAAGAAGAGAGAGGAGGACGAGTCGAACCTGAAACAAGCTTTAAGTTTCCTTCTTGAAAAGGCTGATTTCTGGACCAGAAACTCCTCTTCCTCCTATGACCCAGAAAATAACCCCCATTATTTTCTGAAACAACAGTTCAAGGCAGAATTAGACAAGTTAAAGATATTTGAGAATACAATTGAAAACAGAAAAAAAAAAAAAATTACAGCTTAAGCCGTTATGCAGAAACCTATTGTTGCAGCCGACCCAAACTCAAATCTACATCTGAGTAAATCAGTTAAATTGTCATTTTCTCTCTCTCTCTTTCTCTTAGCTCCCCACTGCGACAAAAAAACATGAATTATGTTGAATAAACAGAGAAAAGCAGGGGAAAAAAACCCTGAAGTTACAGACCTTAGTCTCTCTAAAAAGCTCAGTTAGAAGCTGGGAAGTAATTGTGCACATCTGTCAACACTAGATCAAAATGAATAGTAATCCTACAGCAAAAAACTAATTTATCTGGAGCTACAATCCTGCTGTTCATTTCATTCAAGTGTGCTAAAATCTAAACGTTGCACAAATGGAGATCAGCTGGGAACATGTTTAGGTCATAGCCTCTCAACAAAATGTCACAAAAAATAATAAGCATCCCTTTTGAGATCATTATGTGCAGAAAATCCAATTCAAAAGTTCCGAATGGGATATTTGCATCGTATTTGACTGCTTAGCAACATAAACTGGTGATTGAGCAAATAATTCAGAGAGGTTGCCAGTTCTAACTTGACGTCAACAGATACTTGTTTCAGTTTCCTTCGTCTTTTTAAGCATGGTTAGCTTCGCCAGCTAACCATGCTAGCTGTCTTATCACCAAGCTAGTCTATGTCCTACTTTGTGATGGAGGTGGACTAAATACAGAGAGGAAATTGGAAGTAAATGTCTGCTGAATGGGACTTACAGGAACAGGTACACAACGGACAAGTGGACAGGAAATGAGAGAAAAGGGTCAAGAAGGGGTGGAAAGCAACTGATTTTTAAACTATTGGGAAAGTGAACCAGTGGGAGGAGAACCAGGTGAGATTAATTAGTGGAATGAAATGCAACTGACGGAGAACCTGAGCAGTGAAGGTGATAGGAGGTGTTTAATTAACAGTAAATAAGCACAGAATGAACAAAACGGGGCACAAAAGGATCGCACAAACCAAAACCGATAAAGGCCAACTCTAGAATGAGGTTCAAACCCATACACAAAAGAGCACAACGCAATACAGAACCGAGAACACGAATCAATGAACCTGTATGGAAAATTATTAGTGTCAAAAATTCAACATCCCTTTGAATACAGCGCATTGAAAATTTTGAGACTCCTCATTTTTGGGACTCCTAATTGGGTCTTAACAATTTTAGTCCACTAACATATTTTATGGTTTTAGAGATGCATGGCAAGAAATGCTCACTTTAATGCTTCTTTTTGCCGTGTCAACTCACTTTGTCTGCCTTTCATGATTGGAATTACTTTCATACTCGCGGCCATATTTAACTCAGAGCTGAGTTGACCCAGAGTTGAGTTACCTTGCTGATATCTCCTGTTCTGAAACCCAAAACGCTGACAGAGTCGAGCGAGTTTACTCAAATCCTGCCTTCTAAGCAGAATTTGTTGGCCCAAATGAGGCTATCAATGACAGATCCAGTCCCAAAAGAAAAATCTTTCTAGTTTAATTACAATTTTACCCGTTTAAAAATTTATTGAACTTTAGGTGACCTTAATTGAACCGGTTAGCTTTTTCCCCCCCTTTTATAACTTTCTGGAGAACTAGAAATGTATAAATAAGCTAAAAAAAAAAATAAAGAAAGAAAAAAAGGACATTTTGTGTTTTTTTTTTTTATTTCCTGATGAATGAGTTCTGGTGAGAATTTGTGACAGCTTTACAATGTAGTCAAAATTATTTGAAGTAGAGGCAAGACAGTAAAAAATGCAAAACGTGGCTAAGTTATTTGTGCATATTTACTGCTGTTACACTAATAAATATTGATTAGTAGCGACTAATACGAAATGTCGCCTTCATATAAAACTTTTTTTTTTTAATTTAGATTTGCATTTTCAAAGTGTAAATCAAACACCTCACTATAACAAGAAATACTGAGACATGTTAATACCGGACGATTTTGAGCTGCTGAGAAAACTATAAAGTGAAAGCTTAGGAACTATAAATTATGTTAGAAAAATGTGTGTAAAGAGAGTCTCTCCCTAATTTTCTCTTGTATAAAGCAGCTGACAGAACAGATTTACTGTTCCTGCATCTGAACTGACACCGCGTGAATTATTTCCGCGAACATATGGAAGATAATAACCAGCCAGATTAATTCTCAGCAGTGCTTTCATTATTTAATTCCACCTTTCTTTCTTTTTTTTTTTTTATTAAAACAGGGCTGTGAGTTCTCCCTCTTCTCTGTCGTCTTTTGAAGCATTAACGTCGAAAATAAATGCCTTTTTTTTTTATCATCATTACCACTTTGTCTTTCAGTCCGGGTCAGTTTCTGCATTCATCCCAGGAAACAGAGCCAAGGGAAATAATTGCTCTCGGGTAACAAGAGAAAAAAAAAAAGTTTGAACTTTTTATCAAACCAGACTGGAAAATAACACCATATTAATGCATAACACAACTTTCTAATTTGGACAGGCATGGATTTAAGTTTAAAGAAGTTTCTACAAGCCGCAAGAGTTTCTATCGCTTTTTCTGGCAAAGCAGGTCGACAAAACCCCCCCAAACACCTTACAGTCTGGTGGAGTCCAACAAGTGTGACATTACTGAACTTCACCCTCTCACCCAACTTGCCGCCGCTCCTGTGTGTGAAAGACAAGGTGTCACTGCCAGCGACACACACCTCCGGCCTTGTCCATTCCCACCTCAACTGTCTGAGCAGAAACAGCTCAGGTGGGAAGAGACAAAAACACACACTGTGGGATGTTTGGGATACAGACGAAAATAGTCGCCAGCATCAGTTATGTTGTGTGAGTCTATGGAACGATTGAAAATTGGGCAAATTGGGGGAAAATTAATTTGCTCAATGGAAACACGGCAATAATGAAAAGAAGACACTTTTTTTCTGATAAAAGTGATGCAATCAGCAACCGGATGTTACTACTGGCGGAAAAGACGAAGAAGATGACAGGAAGTGGTAGGATGATGGCGCGGCGCGTTTTTTTTAACGACATATCGCATGAACAAACTTATTTAAGAGTGATTTTAATTGTGTTTCTCACTTCATGGAAACACTGGAATTGCGAAATACAAACACAAAGTTTGTGCACTAAACATTCACACCCTCCTAAAAATAATGACCCATGTCATTTTTTGTGCCAAAAGTGTTTCTTTTTCCTCTTTTGGCAAGAAAGGAGGTGATTTTATTTTACTTTTTTTTTTCAAAAATCATTTTTGGCAACAAAAAAAAAAAAAGTCTTGGGCCATTATTTTAGCTGAGTGACAATATGTCTTGCTTTTGCACAATAAAAGGACACATGGCACTAAACTTCACACTTGACGGGAATTTAGAGAAAACAATAAAAATAACTTGATTTTTAGTTGTTGTTTTTTTCTTTTTTCTACTGTGGGAAGAAAACCGGGAAAATCCTCCGATGTATCAGTGTTAACCACGGTGTTATGTGCATCAAGCAAATTATCTTCTATATTCTAATTATCTTTCCTAACCATACGCGGCATCAAATTTAAATTTTCTTTCATTTTAGCATGTTAAAGATTGTCTCAAACTGTGCTGGTGAGAATCAGATCCCAACCTCAGTGTCACAAGCAAACCATATTGTGGGACCACATTTTCTTACAGAACTTACTCTCTGCTCAACACAGCGGCGGACCGCGTCCCCGCTGACTTTACATGAAAATAAGCAATTGAAAATCCATTAGGGGTAGAATGAATAGAAAACTTTGCCTGTTTTTCCCCTTGGCTGCCCGTTCCGCCCTCCAGCAGAACGCTACCATGGGTGGCGAACAACATCGCTCATATCACAAACCTCCCCAACTTCTGAAATGAGTTTTTTATTTTATAATATCCACTAAAGAAGTATTCTTAGTGTACACCAATACGATTCATAATTGTAAGCAAGGAAAAACAACAACAAATGACAACAAGTGAGGATTTCGACAGATGAGACTCAAAGTCAGGTTCGTTCTCACAGCTAGCTTGCTACGTACTGAAACGAACAATATTTAGTGGCTGTTTAATGTGAGGCAAGATTGAAGATTTGCGATTCGTAGCAGAAAATGCAGCGCTTTGACATTCCGCACTGTTTGCGTTGCAGATCTATAGAGCCGAATCATTATGAGCTGAAAAACCTGTGACAGCGTGGTGCTTGGAAACAGCTTGGAAACAACACTTTGAGATAATTAAACAACACCACGTCCTCAGTGCCAGTGCTTTCCAGGTAACCAGCAACAGCAGAATTTAATGAATCAGCCAATCAGTCATTGCCGTTGAATACGTCGCAGGATTTTTTCCCGAACGAACGTCATGCTCCTCTGGCATTAGAGGCCCAGAATTGTTGCAGATACAGTTGAGCAAAGTAGAACGGCAATAAATGTGCAACTGTTTTCTCTAAGGAGTGCTTAGAAATGTCCATACATTTCTATTAAAACATGTTCATCTTTCACACTGAAACTGGTACTTTAGATTTAACAGATGAGTAACGATAAGTGTGGGTTGTTTTTTTTTTTTTACAAGTTGATGTATATTTTTACCACATTCTGGTGG
The DNA here is from genome assembly GCF_001443285.1 of Poecilia latipinna. NCBI lineage: Eukaryota > Metazoa > Chordata > Actinopteri > Cyprinodontiformes > Poeciliidae > Poecilia > Poecilia latipinna. The sequence goes on along the minus strand of NW_015114162.1, from coordinate 100,235 downwards.
GTCACAAACCGTGGAATGATTGACTTTAAAGCATTATTTAGAAACCCAATGTTTTCAGTAAAAATGAGATATCTGTCCTGTAAGTTCATGAGCAACAGGACTTTAAATCTGTAATCTAGTATTTCTTGGTGTGTCAGAAAGGCTTTCTCGCAAGCCAACCGAAAAGCACATTGTTTTAGAGTCTGTACATATGCGCTGCGGATTGTTCTTTGAAGAAAGCAAAAGTCTGTTCTTCATCAGATGTGCGGCAGCAGCTGAATGACAAAGGAGAGATCAAACAGAGATTAACTGTGTAATAGAGTCTCCTGTTCGCCCATGAAAAATGGATTTGCAACAAATGTGTGTGTGGGAGCAGACCTCACACAGCACGTGGATTTTCTAAAGGGACAGAAAAGTAGAGGTTTGAGAAGACTTTAATCACTTTTCTCAGAAGTCTAGGACCTTGATGTTCTCCATAGATCGTTGTTACACAGACCAAAGAACAAAGAAAACCATCTTTTGGTTGCTCCACGACCAGATGGATATTAAACGCTGCTATGCACATGATATGTTAAAGATCCACTACATGCGTATAGATATTTAAAACAAGCTAGTTTTTTTAGTGCAGGTACCAGCATGTTTGTTTGTGCTGTGGTTTCCCACTTTCAATACATTTCAGTCACTTTCTGCATTAGTACTTTACAGGTCACTAAGAGATTAAACCGTCTCCGATTTTCTGTGTTGCTGCAACAAAGTAAATCTTATTCATCAGGTCCTTTTTGAAGGTTTGCATTTATGTCTTAGAACCTCGAGGTTCTAATGAGTCAAGTTAGCCTGTTTGAAATGCTTAGCCCACAGCATTGCAACACTAAATTATTCTTTTTACAACTACTTAAAACGGATTATTTTAGCATTGTGCATTGCAGAATTTCATAAAATGAGATGGTTTTTATCTTTGTAGATAATCTCTAAAGCTTTTTGTGTGTGTGTTTGTAGAAGCATCTTCTATATTTGTATCCCTGCAGACAGATAGCAATAAGTGATGCAGGCTTGTGAATCAGAAACACTGATTCACCCAACGAGAACGCTTTTGCCGCTTCCCGTCTTTCTGCTAACACACAAGGTTGTGGGATTTTAACTAGGCTAATAGATACACCTCTATGACTCCCTGCACAGCTTCAGCACACGGTTGAGGGAGAAACAGTCTCTTCCTGGATGAGCAGAACTGTGTCTCATCATTTCCACTGAAAATACTAATAGGAAAAAGTTGAGCTAAAATAATTCGGCAAGTCAGTACACTTGAAAACTTTGAGCAAGTAAAATGTATCTTCATGGGAGAGAGGAAAAAAAAGAACACACCCTTAAACACTGTTTGCTAAATCCTATGTCATCAAAGTAATGAAGCAATTTCTAACAGAGCGTGAAATCACTGTTTAATTTCAACAAGTTCTAAAATATTGTCAAAAACTCTGGAATATATGTGAAAAGCAAATTTTTCTTCTAGTAAATGAGCCCTTAAAATTTGGTAATGGGAGAAAACAAACTAACCATGACTACTTTCCAACATTACTTCTCCTCATTGAGGTTTGCAGGCACGGAAACATTAGGCTTATGGGCAACACACACGATGTGGTAGAAAATGAACGTTTTAACTGAGAAAAAAAAAAAAAAAAAATTAAAATGCAAGTAAACAGTCTAAAAGTCTTCCGCAAATGAAATCCTATGAAGCTTCTTCATTTCATATTCTGATGTGACCTTTGCTAAGCTACAAGCAAATGTTTGTGCTCAACAAGGTGATACAGCTGGTAAATGGCCATTAGGAAGCAGACAAGTTGCTCCACCGTGTCTGATAATTCATAGTTTCTGATGACTGCAGTCGTTTGTAGCATTTCCAGGCAATTTGTCTATTCTCCTGTGAAATCCCGTCCATATGAAACATAGTAGTTTCTGTTATGGAATGAATTATGTCGAATGTGAAAAAGGCTCACCTCTTCCATAGGATTTATTTGTGGGTCTTATGAAATAAGCAAGTGCCCCATATTCCCAGCTCTGCCCTTCAGGTACGTTGTGCAGACTAAGAGGACGCCTGTAGCCTCGACACGCAGCATAAAGGACGGAGTGTGTGCCTTAATGTCCACTCCTCACACAGTAATGTTCTCTCGCTGGGATGTAGAAGCAATGATGTTACTCAACACTGCTGGGAGTTTTTATTGCCTGTTTTTCTAATTCTGAGCGATGAAATTAACTTCTATATTTCCCAGCGGGTTTGCCATTTCTTACCACTGGGCAATTTTAAATCATTTCCCTGAAACTAATTTACTACAGGAGCTGATTTATGAATCAATGATTTTCACAATATCACCTGACTCCAGACAATAAAAGTCAATAAGTCATCTTCATTTCCCTCAAAGCGACTTAATATTCCAGAGTAAGCTTCTTTTTTTTTTTTTTTTCCCGCTTCGCAACAAGTCTGAATGATTCATTAATAGTGTTTAGTTATTAAACTCGGGGTTTGATTGGCCAAGGACATGCCGGCAACTAATGGGTGTCCTTGGAAACGGAGGATTTTAATAACCAAACATCAATTACCGACTAACAGGCAGGACCAGTTAGCTGAAGGTAGCGTGGTAGTTAGCAGTTTGACAGATTGAGAGCATTTATCTCAACAGTCAAGGTAAAGTCTTTCTCTGCCGATTCAGACTCCAAGCACTTCACACACACAAAGTGCGCTTCTGAATCAAACTCGTATTCAAATAGCCTCGCCTCTTCACTAATGACAAAATAACACGTTACACATAAAACGACGTAAAAAAAAAAGATGTTTTGTCATCTAACTCAGTCCTTTCAGTGCAAGGTGGACATGGTGTCATAAAGTCAATTTAATATTGTGTTGACTTAAGCTAAGTGAGCTACAACAAAGAAGTAGGGAGAGTTTGGGCTTCACAGAGGGTTGCCCCATGATAGCAAAGAACTACTTTGGTTCGCTCATCATCAGTCAAACCAGAGAAGCCGCTAAAGTGCTAATCTGTCTGAGCAAACCTACGAGGACCTTAAGGCCAAACAGGAATCTTTTTAAGGGGACAAGCCTTGGAGTAGAAGTAATGCCGCGTGATTAGACCGAACTGATAAAGGTCCTTATCATACGACCCGACTGGGAACTATGAAGAGAGAGTTCACCTCCCTCTGATGAACCCCCTCTAACGTTTCCCGTCTCGGAGCTATAATTAAACCGGCTGCCCATTGTCTTGATTCATTAGCTCCACAACCTGCTTCGCCAACCTTGATCAATTACGTGACCGACTCTCTCTCAGCCAAGCTCTTTGGCGAACACGCTCACGTAGCTTCGTCGTCATTTAAGTGACACCGTCGGGAGCGACATTTGGTGTGTGTGCGAGGCGGCGTGCGTGCACGCGTGGGAAAGTCTGTGAGCGAGCGTGGGAGGCGTTATCACGACATTCTGTGATTAGGGGGAACCTTAATGGATGTCTCGAAGGCGGCGGCGCTAAGACAAGAGGAGCGTTTAGCCCGTGTCTAGACTGAGGGGGGTTTGCGTGAATGGGTTTTTTCGTGTGAGGTCAGAAATCGATGAAACATGCTCTCCAAATGGAAAAATCTTCCTTCTTTTTTTTTTCTGTTCTATCTGGTGCAAATAAATGCAGCGACGGTAATTAATGTACTGTTTTTACACAGACATTTATGGAGGGCACATAAAGCGAGCGAGGGTGGGTTAGGTGTTGATGGTGATCCGAGGAATACTGTGTAGGTGGCAGATCACTGTTTGCCTGAGAGATGACACATTGCGGTCCCCAAAACGCTCTCATACATCTTTAATGAAGACCACTTAAGTTGCCCGCGCTCAATAAAAATGCACAGGAAGAAAAATTAAAGTCCGCAGAACGCCTCCAGTCGGGATTCAAACCAAGAATGTTCTGCTCCGAGGCTATATTTGACTTTGGATGCATTTCATAATGGCAAATGGGGGAAGCACATTTAAAAGAGGCTTTCATTTCACTCTTCATCTTCTCCAGGTTTAATATGCTCATACCTGTGAATATTATAGGCATTAATAATTCAGGCTGGCTCCAATGCACGCCCGGCTGCAGATGTTCTCCCTCGATTTTGCTCAAATACTCTACTGTTTCTCTCCGAATGTGTTAACAAACAGATGCTAAAGTGCTAACACATGCTAATGTTGGCCATTTTGCCATGTCATGTTTCCCCCAAAGAGGTCTTAAAGAATCATAGGCAGGTTTTGTTTTCTGTACCAAATTTGCCATGCCCCAAACTCTCCCCTGAATAAAATATAAACAAGAACAGGTTTCTATCAGAGGAACAGGCAAACATTAGTCAAGGGATTTCTTTTAATCAGTGCTTAAATGTCAACATATGCATCGACTTTCTGTTGCTGTTCCTCTATTCTCTTTCAGCAAACTGCATTCAAGGGCATGTCAACAGAAAGTTTACTCTGAAACCCATTACAGATGGGACAATCTGGACTCTCGTGGTTGCTACGGGAAGGTTTTAGGCAGAAAAAGGGTTCAAGTGGCGAAAGGTTATCAAAAATGCATTTTCCTCGTGAAAACCTAACTTCTTTAAATGTAATTGCCTGAAACAAGCCAGTGATAGATGAAGGTAAGCAGATGGCTCTTTCAGTCATCTGCCAAAGTGTGTTTTGAGTGGTTAGCCATTCATCATCAAGCTTGTTCCAGATTTTTCCTCGCAGTACATTCCCTCGCAGCCTCATACCGATCATCCTTTGGCCAGACAGCTGCCATGTTGGACCTGCTAAAGCCAAATTTAAGCACTTACTCTGGCTCTCTATCCAAACAGTGGCTTTTGGACAGCTTGATGAACACCCACAAACCCTTTTGTTGAAGCCCCCAAAACCCCAAGCAGATTTCCAAGCTTTTCAGCCATCGCAATCTCCACATGGCCTCTGAGAAACACATTTGCCAAGCAGATAGGATTGTGAGGACTGCTGTCATTTTCTGATAATAAAATCTGATGAGAGTCTGATGTGGGAGCAGAGACAGCATGGATTTATATTTTCTAGAAGATTTTTACCACATCTATACATTTATGTAAGGATAATAAGCTTGTGAAGGCAGCTTTGGCCTTCAAAAGCTAAAGCTCATATGTTACATACCAGGGATTCTGAGCCGCATCTAAAAGTACCGTTGGTTTAAAAAAACAAAAAAAACAAACATATTTTGTTCTATTTTGAGATCATTATCATAAGGGGCCATTTCATTCAAACCAACCTTGATTATAACCCAATCAAGAGACAATAAACTCTTGGAGAGATTAGCAGGCTGGAATTAAAAACTTATGTGACGAACAGGACCCAATCTAGTGAGCTGAACTTTGAAAAAGTGTGAAATGAAATACAGTAAATCTGGAGAAAATAAAACAGAAAAAAGCCTCCACATGTTGGATTGACTTCTTGTAATACAAGAAAAATGCAACACGTTCTCTTAACCATTGAGCACCATTAAATGCTGATGGCTCTGCTCCTTTAAACTGACCAGGCCAGTAAAGGACCATCATTGCATCAAATGATTGTAATCTGTTTATCCAAAACCCAATTGCTGGGTTAAAAGGCACAGGAGGAATAGATAGACATCCGTCTCCCCTTTAACGCTCTTCAGCTGATTCGAGGAGCTCAAGGAGGATTGGCCTCAATGTTTCTCAAAGGAGGAGCCAAAAACAATCTACGGAAGAAAGAAAAACTGAAATTACCAGAAAAATTAGCTGTTTTTAGTCAAATTAAGGTGTTTAAAAATGAAGTCAGGGGAAAAAAAATAAGTATTTTTCATATCATGTCAAGGTAAGTTTGTGGTTCATCCAGGCAGCTAGAGCGCCAGAGAGAGCTAGACTTTCAGGAGATAATAGAAAGGCTGAAGTGATTTGAGCTTTCAACATCTAGAGATAGACATGTTGGCAACCTTTTAGAATACACCAATTTATTTACAAGATCTAGAGTTTCTACAGAGAACGAATCTAAATTTAGTTGTGTTAACATAGCTAATTGGTAATAGAAGCTGAAAAAAGACAGTTTAAAGTGTGTAAACCCTAAGTTCTATCAGCAAAAATCCATATTATTTGACTCCTCTATCATACATGTTGTGATGTTTCATAAATAACTTTTGAGGGTTTGAAAACAGCCAGTTCCAAAGCTCAAAACCAGCCAAAATCTGTATTGAAAGGTCAAAACTTTGTGCAAAAATGAAGATTGGATTGAAAATTCTGATCAGGCGTCTCCAATTATGACAATTAGTAAAGTAATACATGAAGAGATTTGCTTTTTTGGTTGGCGGTCCTTCTTCGCAACACACTGGAGTGCACAAAGCCCCTATTAATTCACCTGCCTCCTTCATCCCATAACTCAGGAACAAGACATCAATATTACTTGAGCTTCTCCTTTTCTTTTCTGTTTTTTGAGGAAGAGCTGCACTGAGGTGAATTTGTCTCCCCATTTTTTATTTCCAGGCACATCGCAGTCCCACGGAACCCTTTAATTTAAGTCAATCTGCTACTAAATCAAAGATTAACCATCTCACAAGGTGCACATGCTAATTCTCCATCAAACACAAGAGCACACGGTAGGTCATAAAACGCATACAGATCCCCCCTCCCCGCCCCCTCTCCCTCTCTTGGCAGCGTGACGGAGGGCAGGATTGGGGAGTGATCAATATGTTTCGGCTATAAATAGCACGAGGTGCAGCGTGGTGCTAAGCAGAAGGAATGCAGGGGCAATATAGATGATGAGAGGAAACCCGGTGTTGCTCGGCATAGAAATGTTGCGGCGCATTCACACAGCTTAGCTATTTCAGCTACTCATTACCTGGATGAGTCATTGATATGCATTTCAAATACAGGAACCCGGAGGGGGCATAGGATATGCTGCTATCGAAATAATGGAACTATGAGGAGCTTTCTTTTCTGCGTCAGAGAAAAATAATAATAATATAAACGACGTCTGGTGTAATTCAAACATTCACTGAACACGCCGTGCACACTGAACCGCTTGATTGAAATGCAAACTGCAGCATGACGCTGCAGTTTGGTTGTCAATGAGGTGATGTGCAATAAAGTTGAAAACAGCCACACATGCATAAACACAGGAAACAGATTTTCTGAATTCAGGAAGTGATAAAATACTGCTTGCATCATTTGTAAGGATGTGAACCTTTAAATATGTATACGAGTTTCAAACAGAACATCCAAAATGTAGTATCTACACAAATTAATCTCCTTGGTAAAGATGACAGACTATTGCTTCTCTCTAAAGACAGTAATAAAATAATAAAAAAAAATGTGAGTATGGCATAAGGGAATGAATGGTGAGTCAACTCAATGTGCTGCCATGAGAGCAAGACATGGGGAGCTAGAACTAAACACAACTATCATACAGCACAGAGCAGAGCTACGCCATCACTGCTCTTCTCCCCCACCCCCCAATGACTCTCAAGTGGCGATTGTGTGTATTTTGAGTAATTTCCTCCGAAACGCACACTGGGATTCTCCCAAGAATCCAGACAGTTAGCTTAACACCAACAGATTTGACACTTTTAATGGCACCACCTGTAATCTCGGCTGGCAGTCAAGCAGAATGTGTGCAGAGCTCCAGCCGTGTATTTGCTTTGGAGCATTGGCTGAAAGGAGAGAAACTCCTCGCTTCTCCCCGTCCCGCTGCATCGCACGCACATGCAGTAATACCAGCGTCTTCCTCGGGGGAGGTCTGCCGTAGGTTAACTGGCAATCACGTCTGCAAACACTCTGTAAATTTAGTCAATCTGATAGGAATGACCTAAACAGGCCAAGTATATTTCTCTACTCGGGTGTCAACATGGACATCACAGAAGATGATGTTAAACCCCCCCTTTATGTCGTTTTGCTTTAATTTAGTCCATACTGAAATCCACATGAATTAGTTTAGCTAGAAGGCAAACATTTGTTAGGATGGATAGAGAGCTAACATAAAGTACGATGTTTTAGAAAGATGAAGAGGTTGTTTCAACATGGCCTGCTCTCTCAAAAAAAAAAAAAAAAATTAAAATCCCATTTAAAAGCCTCACATCTTGGTAACAACAGAAATGTTCGACTCTTGGCTAGAAGCTGATAAAAAGCAACTGAACATTTGAGTTCATAGCCAAAGGCTGCAGGACAGACATCAGCAATCAAGAACATTCATCACAAAGACACTCTAGGGAGCTCTGGTCATGCCAAAAGAGTGCAAAAATTTCCTTTTTTTTTTTTTTTTTTTTTTTTTTTTTAACAAATATTTCTGAAAATATGCTTTACCTGAGCTGCATCAATCTATCCACAGGTAATATCTGCAGGGGGAGCTATCATTTCCAAAGGCTTGTAGCCTTATTATGATCTTTCAAAAAAAAAGAAAAAAAGAAAGTAGATACTATTTGAAGCAAAAAAAAAAATATCCTAATTATTTCATGGTGATGTGCACACATCTCCCAAGTGTTTGCTTTATATTGGTATCAAGATTATTGAAACTGAGTTTGTAATTGTGGAAAAAAACTAGATTTGGGTATCTTACTCTGAACACACTTGAGACTTAATTTAAGAGCATCCAACAATTCTAACTATTGTCATCATCCGTTTGTAAACTCAACACTTTCGCCCTCACTTCAGTCGATGCCGTGCGATATACAGCGTTCACGTACCGGGTTTCAGAATGTCTTCTCACTCACACCTAATTCGGTGATGTTGATGGTGTGAAATTACGTTGACCCCTTGGTATTTAGAAAATAGCAGACGACAGAGCTCTGTTTGTCCCCCCACTATAATCTTCCCCTCATTTCAACACAGCGATAGGCATGAGGAAGGCTTTGCAAGACATCACGGGTTTTCAGAATCACTTCAGTCAGGGTAGCAAATTGAATGAAAACAGAATATAATTTTTTTGTATTAACTTAATTTAAAGCAAAATTTAAGTTAAAGCGCCACTGAATCAACTACATTTATGCAAATATGGTTTATACATACTGCAATCACAACAGACAGGGCCCCTCAGGGGGCAATGACAGATGTCATCCTTTGATTAGAAATGTCAACAGAGAGAACAGCGCTGTCCCAGCTGCCCAACTGCACTTCAGGCTGTGATTTTTTTCCCCCATCCACACACAGGCCAGTATTTATTTTCTCATCAGCGCCATGTAATCACCGCGTTAAGTCTCTCTGTCACCGTGCAAAATTCCATAATGATTTCTGACTGATGATCCCTGCAGCGAAGGTGATAGAAATCATCAACGGGTTACGTCTTAAAAGGCAATTAGCAGGACGTTGAGTCAACCAATTCCAGCTTAATTTCTTTGCACTTTGCAAAATCGGGTTTCTCTTGTATGGTGTTAAAGTTTTGACATTCGGGCTGAGACGGTTTTAGTTGCCCGGTAACCAAACTAAATATACCTGAAGGGTGAAAAAATTTGGTGAAGTGCGTCACAGTTTGCAAGAGAAATCAGGATAAATCAATGGTTACGCCAAACCTCATTGAAATAAAAAACAAAGTAAGATTAATTTTAATCAGTCTAAGAATGAGTAAATGTGTTTAAAAGGATTGAAGATAATTAGTCTGTTCAGGACTGGACAAAATGTTCAAAGTGTCACAAGGCATTGCTGTGTTCCTCAATTGTTAAGAAGCTTCATCAGTGATTTGAAACACTTTCCTTTACACACATAAAATGCAACTTTTTGGCTTATTTTGTTGCTGCATGTGAAGTGAGCAGTGCCAACATTCAGAAACAGCCATGCTATGTGGCTGACTTCTCTTAAGAGTCAGTAAACTATAGCGTGACTCACTTTCAATCAGCCATGCAGTCTGTTTCAAGAGTTACTTAAAGCCCCTTTCGAGACATGAACTATTTATTGTGGCTTTAATGGCTTCATCAGTCCATCTGAGCAGCAGCAGTCAGTCATTTAGAAACTTTTCCATTACTATTGTTCTTGGGGTTTGTGTGAGAAGCTGCAGTGTTGGTTATTCAGAAGGAAATTATAAACAAAAGACGACAATCGTTTTGAATCTGCCCATCATAAAACGTATACATCAATCAAATAATAATTACAGTCTCTTTATTCATTTTTCACTACAGTCAAATGTTATACTGTTGTTGAATTTGTCATCTGTAATCTGTAATACTCGTACAAATGTGATGAGCACATGGCCTAATTTCTCCTAGACAAAAAGGGAGAGTGTTCAGTGGTCGTCAAACTCCTTCAAGTTTTCCAACTAAGCAAAATGAGGAAGTTGGAGGAAGAGGCAAAACAAACCTGCATAACGCTCTGTTTGTTCTTTCATGTCTTTTTCCTGCTTATTTTGATGTTGTCATTCATTGCGCAACCAAATCAGGTAAATAAATACATTTAGTTCAGTCCAGAAGAACATCTTTGTCGTTAGCTGTGTTTCCATTACAAACATGCAAAACGTTTCTAGCATTTTGCTAACATTGGGAAAAAAAACAACATAATTTGTAATTGTGCTGCTTTGTCTCATTTAGAAATGCCAGAAAAAAATTACATGTGAACAAGTCCGTAAAGTGGCTTGTGTGATGTAGGACGTTTTGTGAAATACACACATTTTGTCACGGCTGAAAAACCACTTCATCGAAGCGCATAAACTTTTGATAAAAAAAAGCAGAAGTTTTGTTTTTGTTTTGTTTTTTTCTAACTTGTCGTGTTTCCTTTAATATATTTTAATAATTAATTTTGTAGTTTCAATGTGCGCAGTTTTATAGTCAACGGAAATGTTCGGAAGCAGGCTGATGTGCTGACAGGTCTTAGCTTTGCGCTACACTGCCCTCTAGGTGCTTGACATGTCTAAAGCAACACTCTGGTGTGGACCTGTGTGGGCTCATCTGGATGAAAGCTTTTCTGAACACGAGTCTTTGTGTAGGATATTAGTTTTTAAATCAACGTGGCGGAGATATTCATTTTAATAAAGACGTGGCTACATGTGTACAAGGTCTGAGTCTGGGTTACCAAATAAGGACTCATTTTTTGCAAAACCTTCAGGCCATAACATTTTTGATGCTTTTTTTTTTTTAATTAAAATTTATTGTAGTCATTTTTTGAGGGCTTCTAAATTACCAGGTTCTTTTTTGTGGGTCAATCTTTTGCTGTCTTTTTTCTTTGATTCTGACTTTTCTAAATAAAAACATCATAAACTCTGCACTATAAGTGTTTCAAGGCCTGAGAACGTGTCCGTTTCTTGTTTTTATACGCCCCGACTTTTCTGTTGGTATGGAAACGCCTGTGATGGGAGAAGCGAAAAGGAACAGATTGCAGAGGGAGCGGCTTCGGATGGGGGAAAAAGGTGGAATTTTTTTTGGGGAAGGAAAAAAAAAAAAAAAAAAAAAAGGTTAAGAATGAGGCACCCTAAATCCAGTCTGAGCTGGGTTATGTCCCATTCAGTGATTCTAAGCTCCTCCTCCTGTTTGATTACTGGCCCATTCATGACAAAAACAACAACAGCTGCATGCTTCACCACCCAGGCTGCATAGATAAATGCTTGGGTGATCAAACTAATCCTTGCCCTTTGGAAATAAATGCGGCATCCGTACCAATACAGCGCATTCACGTCACTGAAACCCACTCAGATATGTCGTAAATGACATTAAGTGGGGTGTAGGCATATTAACTCGACATTCACAACCTTTTCTGCAATTCTAAACTCCGCATCAAGGACAGGCGTCGCTTTAAGTGTCGCACATGCTCTTGCAAAATAATGCAGCCTTCGTATAATCTGCTCAAGATTAATAATCAGAATATGCTGAGGGAGTCATAATTCATTGTGGTAAAATAACGACAAAAACATACAGCTGTGCGTCTCATTTGTTATCCATTGCAGGATTTGTTTGTGCCTTTGCGTTCTCAGCTGGTATGAGGCCCATTTCATTAAAGCTTGTTTCAGAGGTGGATTACGTTTCTGGACTGTAATCCCCCTCCCCGTCTTTGACCCTCGGAGTCGGCTGCATTTAGGATGTCACAGGGGGAATCTAGGAATGTCTTGTATATTGAGCTGTGGCCGCGAGGCTCTCGCCTAGTCGTGTAACACAATTACATCAGACTGATGCTTCTGTGCGCGTGTCGCTTGTTTTTAACAGCTCAAGTAGGTAACCCGCTGCTTCATTTTTCCCTCAGGTTGTTTTGCAGCAGAATATGTCGCGTTTATTGGGCCGTGTGACTCACCGGCGGTTTTATCACATTTGCCTGGCTTTGCTGTTTCGCTTTCAGATTTTGGAAGGAGTGCGTTTGTGTTTTTTTTTTTTTTTTTTTCTGGCTAATGTGATGCTCGCCTATTATTTATGTAGAAACCGGGATGAACAACAGCAACAAACGTGTGGTGTTTAGATGCATTCACATTAGCTCAACAGAATAACGCTATAACGCTTAACAGACACTGTTACTACCGTGTTTTGCAGACTGTGTGGCTTTCAAAAGTTTAGAAATCTGTGAAGAGAGCTGATTATGTGATACTGATGTGTTGGGCTAGGATAGAGGAGCATGATTTGATTGGGTACAAGCCAGCTGACTCTCCAGAATGTCGTCACGTTTGCAGACAACTTTAATGAAGGTGATTTTTGGAAGTCAAACTTTTGTGACAAAAAATAAAACACCAACTGTAAAGTCTTAAAGAACGCAGACATTTTTAAAAAGACTTAAGCAATGCTTAGCCTGGTGGGGGCACAAGTGAAGCCTGGTGGCCCGCCAGGCTTATAATACACTGGGGAAAACCCTGCAGTTATAGGGAAGCGCTATATTTGACTCACTTGTTGACTTGAATCATAAGCAGTAAAATAAAAGACATTTTTAAAAACTTAGACATTCTGTTGCCGTCTCATCTTCTTCTAAAGCCAACCATTTCTTTCACCACTTGTGGATTTTGCAGCCCTGCGCTGGTCAAGCCGTTGTCATATTTTAAGAAATCAGTGTGAATCTGCCAATCAAGTTACATAAACAGCAAAAAAACCCAGCCAAGAGCTCTGTCAGTCAAAATTAAAGTGTTAAGGCAAGCCTGCCTTCACGCTTGCCTCAAGGATACTGTGAAATTCTCAAAATGCATTTAGACTCTAAAAGAAATAAAGTTCTGAGAAACATCAAGTGTGTCCTCCAAAACCAAATCCTTTTTACTTAGAAGTTCATTTCTTTTTCATGCTAAAGTTTCACAAAATGCTTATAATTTTATAAATTTTAATCATAGGAGAGGTATTGATTGCTTTTAAAATAAAAAAAATAAAATAAAAAAAATATATATATTTTGCACATGTCTTTCTTTCACTGGCATGGCAGTGTCATTGCTGAGGTGCCTTGCCAAATTTAAAACTTCTTCATTGGCACTAAGGACAAACAGGTTGAAAGTTTTCAATTTACAAGGAGCTTGTTATATAGAATGCCACCGTCGTTCATCAGAGTGAAGCTTTGCCTCTGTGCTCCAAGCATGTAATTATCTTGTCTGGTAAACTTTGATTACAAGCCTCAGATATGAAGGTGAATCCTTCAGGCACATTTTATAGCCCTGTTACACTAGATGGAACAATTATTCACCGACTAAGGATGTTGATTCATTTTAATAAATCAATCAATCACGATGAACAGAATGTGTATTCTCTTGTCAGAAAAGCCAAAGAAAAATTGTATATTGTGAAAGAAACTGATTTCTACAAAATATCAGCAAAATGTGAAACATATGTGTTTTTTGTAAATATTCACTCCCCTTCAAAGTGGCTGAGCTAATACAAGAGGTCCAGTCAATCAGCGCGACTCCTCACACTCAGGAGATTGAGTTCAAATGACACACTGTGACTTTGGAAGATGCTTTCACTGGTTAACCAGTATTCCAACAAGGATAAAAAAGAACACTCCAAGCAAATCAAAGAAATGAGTAGTGAAAGGTATAAGTCAGGGGATGGACACAAAATGTTCAAAGCACTGAGCAGAATGACTGAAGAGTCCAAACTATAAGTGGATTGAACAGTTTATGAAAACAACTGCTTCAATGTATTTTATTTTTCTACAAGGTACTTATAGTAATTATTATAATAATATCAGGGTTAGGTCTGATGACAAAGTGCAAACAATATAATAATTCAAATCTGATTCTGCTTCAGACAGTGAAATTACAGTCAGATGAAACACACAGAGCCAAGCAGCAACGATGCCTTTCAGTTCATTCTTTCATTCAGGCAGTTTGAAATAATTCTGCCTTTCGTAGGCGATGGCGTTATCATTTCCAAACCGACAGTCACTTCCAGAGTGGAGGGCCTTGAATCTGAAAGAGACTCTGCCTTTTTTTTTAATGTCGTCTCCGGTGGCGTCCTTTGCTTTGATGGCTGCACCCCAGCACACCGCAACCGATGCTGATTAAACATCTGGAACATCCTGTTGCTTAGTGGGGGTAGATGGATGGATAGATGGATGACTATTAATCCCCAGCGGGAATTAATTGTCACTATTAATTCAGGCAGGCATCCAGTCGCCGTGAGGGGCCTGGATGCAACATAGAGAAACAAGCCTCCTCATTGTCAGCTTGATGACTAGATAATGGGGCAATGAGCAATAACGCCCTATAAAAGTGCAGGAAAACACAAACACACACAAAAAAGGAACATAATGTTAAAAGCTGCTGCAGAAGGGCGATGCTAGCATGATGAGATTTTGAATAGACGTTGAAATGTCATGTAGTGTCCTACAAAAGTATCAATATTCCTTTAATGTTATTTTATTCTGAGGATTTATGTGACAAACAAAAAGAGGCCAAACTTTTTAACAAAATAAGTCTGTGGTGTTTTTTGTTGTTGTTGTTGTTTACTCCGATGCATCTTAATGAAATCTAACGCAATCTAGTGTCTTTATAAGTCACTTCATTAAACAAAGTTTACTTGAGTCTAACTCAATCTGTGCAATGCAGCTGTTCTCCGAAGGTTTAAGATGTTGGTTGGGGAACATTAGCGCACAAACGGCGTCGTGAATACCACGGAACAACGCAGGACGAAGTTGTGGGGAAGTTTAGAGTAGGGTTAGGTTCTAAAACAACATCCCAGAGCACTTTTCAAGCCATCATCTGAAAACGAACTGTTTGCTCACCTGAAGTGACAGGCAATACTTCAGAGTGTTTATCAGAAGAGCAGCTTAGGGGCTTGTGGTACATCTGCAGATCAGGTGGGGAAATCAAGTTGGAGGACAGAAGACCTCACATAGTCTTATTTAATCCATCATCCAAAATGGAAAGAGTGTGGCACACTTTTAAAGCTTTTAGTAAATGGCAGATAACTGAGAACCACAGGAATATGTAGAAGAGGACACCAGAAAGATGTTAAAGAAGAGTCTCTGGGCAAGTGAAACCAAAATGTTACTCTTAAAAATCTCCAAATTTGAAAATGGTGCTGGTTGGATCATGCAGTGGGGATGTTTTTCTCCAGCAGGCGCAGAGAAAAACTACTCTGAAGTATTGCTACTTGTACTTTGTAATGTCTGTAGCCTAAAATGCAGCAGGCCTAATTAAAGAACAAAAGCCACAGACACACTATTAAATCTGCAGTGAAAAAGTGGTTCTGCAATTTATAAATGCAGGTTTGCTGAAAACGAATGCAAAATGCAAACCGTATTATTATTAATCGACTTCAAAAATGAGTATCTTGTGTTGGTCGGTCATGTAAAATCCTTGAACAATACATTCGAGTTCATAGGCGAAATGTGGCAAAATGCAAAAAGGTTTGAGACTTTTTTTTTCCAAGGGCACAGTATTGTGCCCGTCTAGACAATTGATTCAAGAGTACAAATACTCAAAGCGGTTTTTACGAAAACAAAAATTTCGCCAAAAGTATTATCTGAATTCTATAAAACAAAATAAACAACAACAAAAAAAAACTCCCTGAACTGAGGGGAAATCTTCAAGAAGAGAATGACATTCATAGCCACATCCATCTTTGTTCACATTGTCTCTGATTACGGTGAAAGGGTGCAAAGTCGACACGTTGCATCAATCATCCCAAAAAGCACTCGAGGGAAGATGGACGACAACTTAAAAGCTTTGGATCGCCCACTGTCTCCCCGTATATCACGTCTGCAGCGCTTAAACTTTGAGGCCAAGTGGTAGTACAATACAAAAAGCTAGAAGTTGGGTCGACTGTTAAGAAGCACCTATGGAAAACCGTGTCGAAGAATTGTTGCTTTTCTCCTTCCTGAGCAGTGCCCGACAGAGCCACTTAGCCACTTGCTTCCTATAATCCTTTAGGGAGGGTCGCCGTGGCAGGAGGTCCTCACAGGAAGCGACACTTCCCTTGTTCCTGGCACCTCCTGCGGGAATTCCTCGAGTCATTAGAGGCAGCTGTGAGACATTATAATCCCTGAAAAGTCCAGGGTCATCCCTGGGTTCTTCACCCTTTGGGATAACCAAAATGCTTGCCCACAAGAGCCTAACAGGCTAGAAGCGCGGGGAGCTGTCAGCCGGCTGGGTCCGATTCAAGGCGATGCCGATTGTCGTGAAAGGACAACCTTGGACTTTAAGCACTCGATGTGCAGTCCGGAGTGTTGTTTTTTTTTTTTTTTTACAACACAATAGGCGTTAAAGTAAGATTTAAAGATGTCAGCGTTATGATGGTGTGAGATAAAATCAAAAGGGGAACATTGGTCACCTGGAGTCATGAATGTCAGCAGTAAATTTAAAGACACTCAGTTGCAAATCATTCTGACTTAACAATCCCCTTAGCCACTTTGGCTCCGTTCCTTGCCTGCTCAACACTCTGCTGTCCTCTTGGGTGTTTCTTTTTTAATTATTTGCCTGTGTTTGTGAGTTTTACCCCCTCAGCTATACTACTGTTATTTAATGCCCTTCCTGGCTGTCAGATCAGACAGATCTTTTATAAACATCATGAAAACACGGCATATTGCTGAGGATCTCACCTGATGGCCTTAGGACAGAATAATACTGTCATCCAGAAACCCTTTGATTTGATGAGAGCTGGGAGAGATTCCTCCACAGAAACATAAGCTGGTTCCCTAAACTCCCCTTTTGAAAAAAAAAAACTTAAACTTGCTTTGGTTGCAGGCCCCACGTACACGGCAATTCCACAATGTACACACAATAAAATGAACATCTTTTTTAAGTGTTGCCCTTTCGTTTATACTTTAACATTTTGCATGAATAAAAAACAGCATGTCTGTGTAAACATGACGTCTTTCATTTCGATCTGAGTTAATTAGCGTAGCATTTCTGCCGGATTTTCACAACATATCAGCCACGACAATGGACAGGGGAACCAACAAGTTCATGTCATCTTTTTTGGACGACATCAAGGTGTTTGAGCCACGGGATGCCTCCAACATTGTGCGCGTCTCAGCGAAATGCTATCGGTCGATGAGGAAACCAGCAGATCCTCACACCCTCAGCATAAATATAGCTGTGGACAAGATCACTGATGCCTATTGTTCTTGCAAGGCTGGGTAAGTCGGCATTCATGGTTCTGATGGTCCACAACGTACATTAGCATGTGTTTACTACTGTAGCTTGTGTTTGTGAGACGGTCACGCACGTGGTAGCTGTGCTGTGACATAAAATGGGCATTAGCCAATGAAACGCGGCCCCTGTGGTATAGTCCGTTGCTGGACCTGTTGTGGCTGAATATTGGTCCATATATAAGGCGCACCGGATTATAAGGCGCACTGTCGGCTTTTGAGGAAATTGAAGGTTTTTAGGTGCGCCTTATAGTGCGGAAAAATACGGTATAATAGTTTGAGTGTTGGTGTATGACAGTAATAGTTGCAGGAAAGAATTTCAGTCTGCAGCTCAGCAGACAGTAAAAACAAACCCCAAAACTTGAAGGTGCAACAAAAGGTGACTCTAAACAGCACCATATTTACGGGCTGATATGGATCCATTCTTGCTTATAAACCTTTAAATTGGAGTGGAAAAATTCTTGCTGGCATGCGGTGTCTCCGCTTACCTACCTGGGGCTGATAACATATTGTTTTCCCCTCAGCTCTCCGCTGGCTTCCTCAGCGAAGCGAGATATGATTGGTAAAGGAATAGTGAACAAATTGGTAGGTCTGTTTCATTCAAAATGTCAATACTTATATCTGAATGTGACGAAAAACAAATGGATAGGAATGGATATGGCAAGCTTGGGACCTACGATTTTTTTCATGCATCATCTTAAGTGACATTTAGTTCAATACGTGTAATTTCCTTTTAGGAAAGCTATACACACACACACACAATGGGGGGAGTAAAAAGGTGTCATCTTTGAGAAGAAATGAAACATTTATCCTTAGTTATCGAAGATGTTATGAGTCCTGAAGGGGAACTCGAGATTACTTCTGTTTTACGCTTTCATTTTACCTCTGGTCCTTTGCTTCTGGTAGTTTTCTTCGTAATTAACTGTCAGACACTGAAGTTATGAGAGAGGCACTACATGTGTCTACATTTGGCTGAAAATAGCATTTGTTGCAAAATCCAGCAGTGTAAACATACTATGTTTATACTAATTGGCTTTATTTTTGTACCTGCCAACTAAAGGCCCTCTCCGACACGCCGAGTAGTAATACATTTGAGCTGAACTTGAGTGCTGAAAGGGCTTAAAGGGGAAAAAAGAAAAGGTTTTACATGTGAAAAAAAGGTGGTAAAGACTTGGTGCCAGAGGGAAAGGTGAAGCGGAGAAAACGTCGAGGGTTCTCCAAAGGTCTGCGATAAGTGTGTGAGCATGTTGTTGCTTGTGTTTTTGAGCACTGAGCTGTGCTTACTCCACCAATCATCGAGCAGGGAAAGAGAGAACCATTTCAAGGATCTGCTGCTGCCTTCTACGCGACTTGACTTGAAGGTCAAGGAATCCCAGGATGCACTTTGCCTGCTCAGGTGTCTGAAAGTGTGAAAACCGAAATCGCCTTGGTGCCGCTGGATGATTTCAAGGACTTTTTTTTTCCTTTTTTTTTTAATATATCAGATTTGTTAATTTAAGTTTGACATTTCCGTGCTTGTACTTTAAGGATACCTCTCATGCAGTCTGCTAGTGTTGTGCTCTTAGGTTTCCAAAGCTTCTTCCTAATAAAATATATTTTATGAGAAATATTTTTCAACCCGGTGCCAGTTCGTAGCCGTTGGTTACTGGCCACCCCAAGTAGAAAACATAAACGCAGAAATGGTTGAAATCATTTATGTTGCTTAAACATAAACCTGAAAAATGACGCTTAAGGTTTCCCAAACGTCAACTAGGATAAAACAGTTTGTTGAACTCTCCTGTTTGGACGTCTGGATTTTCAACTGTGAATAATCCAAGGTTATTCCCTTTATCAAACAATTCAAAATCATCTTTAAAACACTGTATATTGTGGATTTTTTTCAGCCATGCTATAGCTAATTGTTCATGGGTGACAGTTTTTGAGGCACCATTCATTTGTACATGCCCCCCATGTACGCCCCTCCACATCAACCATCTGAGCCATTAGAATAGAAACAGCTATTACTGGCTATGAGCGCTGTAATAGTGTCGATAATTCTGCCATGCAGCCCCTCTATCCAAGCTGTTCATCCCTCAGTATTTCAATTTCTCCCCCCACCCCTCCGTTTCACCAACAGGCTAAACAGACCTCATTACTCAACCGCTAGTCTCCCCACAACCAGATGCTTCTATAATTTCTTTTGTGTTTAATTGACAAGGGTGATGATCTACCTGCTGGAGTAACAGTTTCAAAGTCAGACAAGGCTCTTAATCCTGAGTTAGTGACTGGTCTTGGCATTGTGAGTAACAAAACATAGTAGGTAAAGTTTCCCCATCTCTAGTCCCGGTCCTGATTTTATAGACTTCGTCGACAGCAGCTTTAAAGTCCAGGCACATCCTGGCTAATAACCACTTCACCTCGGGGCGTGGGGTGCAAGCAAGCTTGAAAGAGGAAGGGGATAAAAAAAGAAAAGTCATAAAATAAGGGAGATAAAAAAAAAAAACATCTCACCTCCTGCCCGCTCATCACAGGAAGTGCAGCCTCAGCAGCCGCCTATGCAAAAGCTCTCTGGTGATTATGCAGAGACCAAAGAACGCTCGGAGCGCAAACAGCTGGCCGGGCCCAGCCAACAATCGCACCGAGTCCTCTGATCTTTTTAATGCATTCTATAATTACTGATACGTATTGACAGTGCGTCTGTTTGTGTGGCGGCGGGTGAATTCTAAGCGCGTCCTTGTGAAGCACCAGCCACTACGCAGAGCTCAAACCAGAAGTTTAAATACACAACACAGAAAAGACACTTGCACATTTATTTTACCCCTTCACTGCCTGATGTTAAATCAGATCAAGCTTCACCTTTTTTAGGTCAGTTGGAATCACAAAGTTTTTAAATTCATGCATATTCTGCTTAATAAATATAAATACCTTTTTTTTCTTTTCTTTTTTTTTTTACTCAAAACACCTCTTGAGTTTTGTTCCAGTGAATCGTTTCTTTCAGCTTTTGTAAAAACAAACCCTGGTTGAACCCAACATAGCAACATCCATTATTTTATTGATAATTAAAAATAAACCAGCCAATTCAAACTGTGGAAACATAATTGCCCCTAAACCTAATAAATGCTCGTGTGATCGAAAAAAGAAACTGACATGGGAAAAAGTACAATCGTCTGACAATGGAACTAGCAATTTTTCATCAATATTATAGAATTTTTGACTTAAAAGAAGCTCCTATAGTGTACTATAAGTGAATTTTGTCTTTTTTCAAGCTTAATAAAAAATATCTGTCCTAGAAAATAGCCAAAAATTACTTGGTAAGATTTTGTGTTTTTTGCCATGTTGGAAAAACAACAGCCGGAGGAAGATACGACTTGCTTAAAACCACTCCACACAACCCCGCTTCAGCCCCGATTCTTCATGCGTCGAGCTAACCGCTTGATTGAAAGCATTTTCACTTCTGTAAACATTAACGTCCAGTCAGTGTTGCACTTTAAAAGCAATTTGCTTTGAGATCTATTGGTTTTGGGTGATAGATGCTCCGTCACCTGTTTCCTTTGCTGATGCTGTGGAAAACCCAATTATATTGCTTTTCATTCCGACGTTCAAAGTCACAACTACAGGCACAAACATGAAAGCGGGACAATTATATAAAACAATTACCTTTGTTTACATAGACTTGACAGGAAAGCCGTTGTTGCCGTCTTCCTCCTCGTGGGAGCTTATGATTGTTTGATTGGACGTGCCTGACAGCCTTTGCTTAGCGTTTTAGCATCGTGCCAAACCTTAATTTCCTGAACGCCGTGGCTGCGCTAAAAATCGTGTCAGCCTCGTTTTTCATCTGTCCATTTCATGTTAGTCTAACAGAGCCGATACGCTCCTTTTTAATCGCTTCAGCTGTCTGCACACACAGCGTAAAGTCTATTTTTAAACCACAGCAACTACTTTTTTTTCCCTGCATTTTATCTTGTTTATATGCAACAGGGGTGTTTTGTTGAAGTTAAATTGAAAGCTGTTTACTTAAAATATACTAGTTTGTGTGTATACTGCTTAAAACTATCCATTCTCATTTGGTTGTATTGCCACCAAAAAGCACGATGGTGAAGACGACCAAAATTATTCACTGGTTTCAAAATCTTTTGAAATTATCTATTTATATTCTACCTCCTTTACTCTGATGTCCCTGAGATTCTGGTTAAAAAGCAATTCAGAGTAAGCAGGATCATGGAGATTAATAAACACTGACAACAAGTGAGATATGATGTGGAGAAGTTTAAAGTAGTACTAAGTCATATAATCCACAAACTAGGGATGCACCAATCCACTTTGTTCACTTCTGACACCAATACAGATGTCTGAGGTTTAGTATCGGCTGATACAGCAATATAGTGCAAAGTTGTTGTTTTTGTTTTGTTTTATTTATACAGAGATTTAAATGTATTGAATTAGAAAATGATGTGATGACTCTCCACCAGTACAGCACCCTTAAGTACACCAACTGTTTCACAACATGTCTTTAAATACTAAGCATCTGAAAATTACAAAAGTGTCATAAACGTTGAAACGGATATGAACTAAAAGCTCTGCGAGGAAGAAGACATCAGACCAAAAGCGACACCAAAAGTCAGATTGTAGTTTGGAAATTTCACTTCGTTCAGTTTAATCAGCATAGTTTGGTTTATTTCACCTCAAATTAGCTTAGTTTTGTCTCTTTGTTAAGCTTTTTCTAAGCTAAGTTTGTTCACTTTTGTCTAACAAACATTTTGTTTAAAGTGGTCCCACCTAGCATAGTTAGCTTAGATTTATTTAGCCTAACTTTTTTAGATTTAGACTGTCTATTCTAGATTAGTGAAGGTTGGTATACTTTAGCTTAAAATTTAGCAACTTTGACTATGCATTGCGTTAGTTTATTTAGGCTTAGTTCGGCATATCTTTTTTAAGCTACGTTAGGTTATTTAGCTCTGCTAGCTTAATTTAGCTTTTTGTATCTTAGCTCCTCTTAACTTTTATTAGAGACTACTATTCCAGAGTTCACTGAAAACAAACAGCTGTGTTGCTATACGTTTCATGGAAAGTGTTGCAGCTTCAGTACACACACTTACACAGGCTGAGTCAATCTCCCAGACCTCAATCTAATAGCGAGTTTGAGGCTAAACTTAATATTTAATGAAATCATTTATGTTATTTCATTTATAGAAATTACTTTTTCCTTCATCATTTAGAGGATTTCCAAAAGCAATAAAGAGGGAGGAGAATATTTTTCTAAGTGTTGTACATGCTCAAAATATATGTAGACATTTAATTCTTACTAAATTTTTTGTGTGAAACGTTTCAGTCTTATGGGCCTTTGCGGCGTGCGGACCTTTGTCTGTGGAACCGATCTTAAACCTGCAAAGGCGTCCTCGCAATGGCCTCCATTTCTCTTGTCTAATGTCCGAAGAGCTCCACAGCAGAAGCATCACTCGTAAAATAAGTTCCAGCCATTGCTCTCTTTGTTATCTTGTCTCGGGTTTTTATGGGTCCGGGCGCAGTTTTGCTTTGGTCAGGTGATAACAAACCGGGCAGGAGAGAGTATACATCTGTCGGACGTTTGGCAGAGGGGCTGTTGCTGTGAAACATTGAGTCAGCTAAAAGGTTTGAGCTCCGTCAGCACCTTGCAGTGCCTTTACAATTTAATACAAAGAGCCGAGGCAAGCTGACAGAGAGGGGTGCAGTGGAAACTTAATAAAACACACATGCACTCCTTTACATGTGCGCACGCACACACACACACACACACACACACACTTCTATTCTCGACTGAGCTTTACATGAAACATTCCCTCAAACACTCATGCTAAAGTACACATGAACTTTCCCCATAAGTAAAAAACATTGTAAGATTTTTAACTGCAAATTTGTAAATACACCAAGGGCTGCCAGTCCGTTTGATTGACTGCAACCACACATTACGGTCTTCTTTCCTAATCAAAACGTGCACCATTAGATTACAAACTTGATTTGGCTACTCCTTTTTGACAAGCTTTACAGGAGTCAATGTGGACATATATGGTATGACATATAACCTATAGATTGTTTTGACGTCCATCATGGCAGAGTGGGTCAGAGGCCTTCTGTCTCCCACCACATGCACTGGGTCGAGAGAGCATCTCAACACAGAGCTGCCTTTCCTGATAAGCTCATATCTCTAGCTGAGCTCTTCCTCTCAGCTGGAGATAAGCTGCTGCTCCAACATAATGCACCATAAAAAGTGACTGATGGCACCACAAAGTCAAAGAACGTCCTAAAAAGTGCCATCTGAATTTCAAAATACCTCAGCAGGTAGAGTTTGCTTTCTGTAAAGACCATCCCTGTTGTGAGTCCAGTCCAGCTGATTGTTAGGTGAACACCTGGGTACTTATAAGAGTCCATTATCTCAATCTCCACTCCGTGGGATGTGTCCTGGTGTCACTCAGGTGGGTCTGCACCAGTGGAAGTTCACTGCCAGCCCCTTGGTTTTAGCAACATCCATCAGGAGGTGATTTCACTGCTTCAGCATATCACTAGGAAGGTTCTGGCTAAATGGTGCTGGAAGCACATGAGAAATCCAAGAACATAATTCTCACAGACATGCCAGGCCTCATCAGGAAGGTGAGAGCATGGTGAAGAGGCAGATGAAGGCGTCATCTACCCCAATGCCAGGCAGGTAGGTGAACTTCATAGAATCCAATGAAAACCTCACCACGAGGTGTATATGGTTGAGGACCAACACATCAAGATGGGGAGTCAGAGCAAATGGCCTGTAGCTGGTGGGGCCCTTTGGTCTTTGGAACCGGTACCACCTTGGAGGCCTTCCACAGTTGTGGATGTCCTAATGTCATTCCTCACCTGAAGTGTGGAAAGGGACAAGACGGTGCTGGGGGAGGGAGGCTGTGGGATGGAGTCCTCTGAAGTGACGGAGGTGAATGATGGCTGACAGCCGAGAAGTGTGAAGCTCCGGGAAGAAAAAAAACAAGTCGTCATCACAGAGTGTGGAAGGAACAACAGGGGTCTCATTGTCCAATGCTTACATATTTAGCTGTGTCTGACTTCTGGAGAAAGGATTTGATGAACCTAAAGGTGCAATCTATGATTTTGATTTCCACATTTGTAAAACAAACAAAAAAATAAAATTAAAATGCAGCAGCAGAAAGAGTTCACAGCCATCCCAATGATGGTCTTTGTCACATCAGGTAGGTAGTGGTGGATAAGGGTCTGTTTACATGTACACCTAAGTAAAATCAAATCATTTAGGTTTACATTAGGTTAAACAGTGCAACAATGTGACACTCAAAGATACCGCCCCTCTGCCTCACATATGTCCATTAATTTTTCAGCTTACTGCTTTTGAGGTATCCCCTCCTGGATTCTCTTTGTAGTCAGCTAAGTTTGTGCTTACTCATCTCTCGAAGCTTCAGAAGAGCTTTGTATTTTGTGGTTGTCTGGGAACGTCAGCAGGCCTTTAAGTGATTCAGCCAGCTGGCGTTGTTGCTTTTTTTTTTTTTTTTAATGGTGTCACAGAGGAACAAAGTGGATATCTGCTCGTTTGGGTAAATTTTATTCCTTTACTCTCGGTTTTGTTTTTTCCTGATGGAACGTATACTTACATTGGTCATGAAGGCTGTAGTTTGCATGGTGAGTAATAGTTATTTTAGGGAATTATTTAGTGATAAAACTGGACAGACTTCTTATGTGCATGATATTGAAGACCTCCAATCTCCACATCCTTCGGTTCAGATTACTTTTTCTTTTTTGTCAAAGAAAAATATCTTTACACGAATAAACATTAAGCTTTTGCAAAAAAAAAAAAAAAAAAATCTAAAAGAATGAGGACACAAAGGGTTGTGTGAACTCTCTCATTGTATTAATTTTAATGTACGTATATTTGGAATTGAATATAAAATTTACTTAAATCATTTCCTTTATCTTGACTACCTTCTTAAAGATGCAATGAGCGTGAATCACAAAGTCGACCAATCACGGATGTTACTTCAAAGCAAGAATGTCAAAACATACAGGTTGATGGTCGTGTGCCAAAAAACAAGGCTACAAAATGGAAGCAGGACTCAGGTGGTCGTGGCTGACTTATCGCTTTAGTAACGAGGACGGTCATACAGCGAGCTGGTCAATACCAAGCCAGAAGGTCAACTCCACTCTTACGTGGGGAGTTTTAAAATTAGTGTTTGTTGAGAACAGAAGGAGTAAGACAGAAAAACTTAGGGTGAGAGAATGCCTTATCATTTGGGAAATAAAAATATTTTAAAGTGGCTTCCATCTTGAATCAGCAGGGCTGGAGTAGTAATCAGGCATATATATATATACACGTACATAATATCCAGACGTCTCACAAAAATTTCAATAAATTTTTACATAGCCATAGTTGATAATATGGTAAGTAGTAACATTACCGAAACAGTAAGAGAGAGTGTGTGACAACAAATTCCTGATGTTTTAATGAACATCAGTATGAAGACAAAAGTTTAGTTTTCTAGCTTTGGACTCATTTTTGTCAGTTCAGTAATGTGAATTGATTGCCACAGCATTATTGTGGGAAGTTGTATGCATGTATGCAGCATAGCATGCTGAGTGAAAAGTTTTGAAATGCACCTGATGGTGATGAATCGTGTCATCGTGGAACCGAGGCAAACTTAAGCTCAAACTAGAAGCCTTATAAAGAAATTACTGCAGAGAAAGCCCTAGCATAGCATTATGTTCAGTATTTATCAGTAGAATTTTAAACCTAAATCATTCCTGGACTTTGGAAATTTGATGAATCCATAAATACTGTGCATTAAAAGGAAAACAAATAGTAAATGTTCCAAATATTTAGCATAAATACATATCTAACATGTATTTAGTTTTACCAAAAAGCTTTTTTTTTATTTCCTAAACTGTTACACAACTCCTTATTTTGTGCATAATTGCTTACCGTCCTCAAAGCAATGGGTCAAAGACATTTATGAGGAAGGTTTGCAGATCATATATGACCAATCAAGGTTAGCCACCTGGACCATGAATAACTTTCTTCTTAAAATTCTGGAAACTACTTATTCAGAAATTTGGGAGTTGGTTCCAATAATATACTCTCCAATTCCAGGAGAGTATATTAGAGCGTAAGCGCCTTTTAAGGCTTTGGTCCCGTTCAAACATGGTTGTTTTCCTTCTAAGCACCACAAATGTGATTGCCGTTGAATGGAAAGCACATTTCAATACCCAGAGACAGGTTGCCTCCAAGAGGAAATCTGCTCAGGCTGGCACCAACGCTTTCCAGTTGGGACCGCCTGCATTTTAGAGGAAAAACAAGCTGGTCAGTAAATAAACTTCTAATTCATCTACGAGAAAGTGAGTTATTTGTGAAATTGCAAAGACAAAATTGACAGGAATACAGAAGGGTCATAAAGCCAAACAACTCAGCTTAATGACAACCCAAAATTTGACGTCAAGATTTCTGCAGGGATGGTAAATATTTAATTCTGCCCATGTCAGTTTGTCATGCTTGAAACCTGCAAAATGCTAGACTTTCCCACTAAAATTTTGTTTTAATAAATAAAGTCTAAACAAGCGGCAATCAAAGCCTAACCGTGGAAAACTTAAGACACTCAACGCTGCCGCTTGACGGCTGCATGGCTGTGGTTTGATTGGATAAAGATGGCGGAGGTGCGACAGTGGAGCGCAATGACGGTCATCAAAATCAGACCTACTCTACTGCACCGAAAACAAAGACAGAAGAGACAGCTGCAGCATTCTCCAAAATGTGCTGCTCTCACTCGACTTCCACATGATCACAGTAAAAGCAACACTAAAAGACCAGACCTCTGAAAGAAATCAGCAAATTACAATGTATTACAATTTATTAGTTATATTCAAGCTAAAGTATGCTGTTTGCAGATTCTTAAGTAAAAATAGGTAATTTTAAGATATACATTGAAGTTTTTACTATTGAGACAAGCAAATTACAGTTATAACTTTGCATGATTTTTATTCCTAGATGGCAATACTTATGCTTTCTATGTGTAGAGTATGTATCAACCAGCATTGGTTGATGAATGGTGTTTTAAGCCAGTCATATTTTGAGGTTAACTCAGTTTGCAAGACATTGAAATGGATAGATTCCCTACAAATGAGGTTTTCTCAATAGAAATTACACAACATTTTTTAATTAGAATGATAATCCTATGGTACAGTCTTGAGATTTATGAAGAATAACAATTACCTTTGAAAGAGCTACACTTGACTGGGCAGAGTTTGTTTAAAAGACATAAAGCTGCATATGGTTAGCTGTCGAGTTTTAGAGTCTACTTCCCCTTTGCTCTTCCTCAGCGCTGGATAAGTAATACTTTCTCTCTTTTTTTTATCATTAGCAAAAGCAGTCCTAAAAAAAGGGGGATGTTTTATATTTTTGCTCAACATGATTTCCCCGGCAAAAATAGGTGTGAAAATCAGCGTATTAAACCTTTTACGTGTCCTGTTTTTACAGCCGTCGTACTTTTGGGCTTGTGACAACCACGTCGCGCGGGGCTTTACTTCCACCGCTCCCTCTGCCTTGTTCGCAATATCATACCGAATTAAATGTTCTGCCTTGCCAGTTTATACTCTAACTGTACTTAATATGATTTGCATTCTCATTTCACAGATGAAAACTGCAGCTCGTGAAAAAGAATAGACCCAGATGTCACAGGGGAGGGAGGCGGGTTCTTGTCGTCATCGCAGCAGTTTTGCCTCTCAGCATGCAAGTCGTTATATTAATAACCCGCCTCTAACAGCTTAGAAGTTGAATTGTTTGCCCACTCTACTTTGGGGAGAGAAAAAAAAAAAAAAAAAAAAAGCTCACACAATGTCAAACTGGAAGAAGAATTGTTGTGAATAGGATTTGTTTGTTGGTCTGCAAAGAACTCATGTATGCACAAATCCAAATGAAGAAGAAAATGTCTCCTTTGTGTTACTGCCAATGTGTTTCTACATTATGTAAAAGCTCTTAAAGTAACGGTGACCTCCAATGCTAAGAAACTTATTATTATAGGGCATAATATAGCAGTTTTGCAGACCAAAAATCTTTTTGGTCGTTTTTCTGAATGCATTTTGTCCTTTATTTTTAGTTTTTTGTTTTTTCCATCATGCACCCATGTTTCTCATATCTGATTTGTATCAGATACAAATCAGGTATTTACACCAGGGTGTAAATACTTAATTGTACTACACCCTGGCAGAACAGTAAAATAATTTGAAGCCAGTTGTTTTGAGGGAGATTGTTCTCTAAAGTGCCAACCTGATTGTTTTCCATGATTGCGCTATATTTAGCCGAATTATTCCAGTATATCAACTAAGTATGGAAGAACCACAGTGTTGGTTTTGTTGGACGTCATTGCAGCATTTGACAATGTTGGCCATGGAATATCATGGAAGTGACCGGAGTTCGCAATTGGTTCAAATTTTAACTGCTCAGATTACAACAAGAAATATGATTGGTTACCATAACTACGCAGATGATACGCAGCTCTACATCATGGTGTGAACTTCCCTTTAAGTCTCAGGACGTTACAAGATAATCTCCTGTAGCCTCCAAGAGATGAACCCAACTAGCCAATTTTTGAAGGCAAGAAACGTAAAACAAAATCCCAATAAAATACACGGATGTTTATGGCCCAGTGCGAACACATTTTCGATCAAGAAGCTATAAACCCCAGATTCTCCAGAATGTTCTCTTCTCCCCATAAACACAGAAGAAACGTACTCAGTTCTGGCGTCGTGAAGTTGTCACGGTGGCGTCTGAAGCCACAGCAGCGAGAGCACGGGGGCTTTGTCTTTGAACTACAAGAGGATAGGAGGGTTCAACCACACACTGAGGCAATAAAAGCAATCTATTACAGCAGAGGCAAACAGGAGCTTTTGTCTTTCAGCTAAAGCCCATTTTCTTCTCCCAGGGAAAAAAAAAAAAAACACAGACGGAAGACAAAACCACCGACAACCTTGCACTTTGCCAGCTTTACGGAGAAAATCCAAAACAGGTCAAATATTGTTAATTTGAAATGAATAATTTAATGAGAAACACTAATTTTCCTACTGATTTGGTTGTCACTACCACTAACGGCGAAAACAAACACATTTAGTAGACCCTTTCACAAAATAAAAAAAGGGAAAAAGTCAACAGACGAAGTTAAACGCTTCAGAATTCATTTCTTAATCTGTCAAAAGTCATTTCTACCACTATAAACAGCAACTTATGTAATTCCTGACACACTCGTAGGAAATTCATGACCTAAATTTATGCCTAAAAAAAGTGTTTAACAGTTCCTTTTTTTAATCCACAAACCCCGAAGCGAAAATATATACCTGATTACCCTGCTCTGTTTTTCTGATAATAGCACAATTGTGAAGAAAACGCTCCTCTAGCTATCTGAATCTACTCTGAAATGTAGAATTTCTTTTCTCTTCACTATTGCTAAAATGATTTCATAGCAATTAAATATTGTCTTTGTGCTTATTTAAAGCATGTATTACTTAATAAAGAAAGAAACGTATATGCACTGACACCGGAAAAGGAATATTAATCTACCTGATGTACTTTTGACTCTTTTAACGTGGCTCTTTTTGAGGAAGCTTAGTGTATTTGACTTTTAACACAATGTTTTTGTTCCAAGCATTCTAATTCTGCTCCCTATATGAAAAACCTGAAAGAAAATCACAGAAATGCGAGATCAAATACTTGGCTGAGTTTAACAAAGCCTTGGAAAATCACTTCTTTCAGAAACCACTGGACTGCCAGCCATAACGGCAGACTAAATGTCTCTATTAAGCTTGTCTGACCCAGACCCAAGACAACAGAGACAAAGTCTGTCTTAGTTAGGTTAGACCAGAAGCTTTTTTGTCTGTCCACTCTCCTTCTGGCAGATGTTCAATTCCAGTGGAATAAAGTAAATGAAATTGGACTTAAGTGGCAGCACAAGGAAATTAGGGATTGTTCATGCCCATAACTTGCCAGACATTGAGCGTTTTGTACAAACTGAACCTGCCACCGGTGGTGGGTGGAGCAGAGGAAAGTTGCATTCAGCTAAATGCAGAATGACGTAATTAGACTCAATTAGAGGTAAAAAAAAAAAAAAAGACATTCAAAAAAATTGTGTAAGAACGAACAAAAAAAAAAAAAAAAATTGGTATAAAGGCAACTTAAGCGTTGAGTGACGGTTTGCAATAGTTGATATAATCAAGCACAAAAAAGTCAAACAATAAGAAAATTTAGGTATTTTTGAATAGAAAGGTGCATTTTGATAGACAATCAAGCAAAAAATTTACCAAACTATCAGGTGGGAAAATAACATCCAGTGAAACTTCTGTCTTGTCATTCATCAACATTTGCACGAGAAGTGCTAGCATTACTATCTGATCTGGTTGCCATGGTTCTTTACATTAATTAGGTGGGTTGCTAAGAAGTTGCTGAGTGCATCAGTTAGGAACAAATATCTTCTCGTTAGATGAAACACATTAGCTACTTGCTGTTAGCTACTTGGGAGAGTCCAGATTACTTTGTTTTTGGGAAGCTAAAATGAAAAACAGACGTTGTAAAGTTGTTTTAACTAAGTCCACCACACTACAGAGAGCGAAAGAAGAGAAAGGAATCAGAAGCTTGACGGAAAGACAGTGAGTCAAAGTTAGGCAAGGGAATATTATGTCGTATCTTTCAGGCTAATCTGTGTGGAAAGCGACATGGTGAGCGACTGCTAAGCTCCCTGAGAATGCAGCCTTTCCCCACTGGGGAACTAGAGTAATTACAGACAGCCTTTTGTTCCCATTTGCCTTCAGTAATAAGCCTAAAAGCATGGCAGCTCACGTTTTAGATAATGAAGATTTACCGAGTGTGGATTAGAAGCTAGTTCGTTTTCTTTTTTTCCCCTCTTCTTTAGTCTAGTTTACACCGACTGCTTCTGATTTTCAATCCACTTCCGTCTCTGTAGTTGTTGACAGAGGGAGTGAGGTTCATTATTTACCAAGAATTATGCTCCCGTCTTCAGAGTGCAGATGTGATTCAAGCGCTCATCCGTGCGCGGCAGCAGGGAGAATCACGAGCGTCCAGACACACCTGGCATGAAGCGGAGGATGCAGCCCGCTTCGTATGCAAACAATAACGCCGGTACGGTGTTTTTGTGTTTGTGCTTGTCTGAGCTTTTTAATTTTTCAGAGGGCATTGTGTCCCGTTTCTCGTCTTCTTGAAGATTAATTATGTCTCAGAACTGAATTAGAAGAATTAGATCCCACCTGTGCAACACAAATCTTACGTACTGTACATTGTTTTACCATTAGTTGAAACAATAGCAACAAAGTAAACAACTTTAGAAGTTCTAGCCTGTGGAATAATGACACCATCTGTGTTTGAAGCAAAGTCTCTCCACCACTGGTAACCGAGCCTCTTAGGGACACGAAGGCTCAATTTATAGCATGGAGGAACGGCATCCTCAAAACAGGAACATCTGCTATGGATCCTTGTCACAGTTTGGAGAGTCTCCAAGTTATTACTGCATGTAGAGTTAAGAAAGTCCTTGTGTCTAAGCCAGGTGTAAATGAAAACATTTCATATATGTTCTATGTAAGATAATTAGTCCTTATAGATGAGCTGTCCATGTTTTAGCTTATTTTAATTTAGGTTGTGGATCCTTTTTTAACTCTTCATATAAATGAGGTCATTTTTATTTTGCTTAGATTGTTTTATCTCAGCTCATCCGTACAACTTTTATTTGATGTTTTCTTCATCTATCTGCGGGTAATTTAGCTTCTCTACACATCTTTTTCCTTAGTTTGCCTTATTTTAACGTAGCTTACATTGCATTTATTTGTTTTATTATATATTAGATACATGTAGTCAGCTTGTTCAGAAACACACAAAAACAGACCCAGCTATTCTGACCTTGGTGAGGCATTCAAAAAGCGATGTTCACACATTTAAATTAGTCAAATTGAGGCTCTTTAAAGTTAACTTTCATGTTGTGTTTTAGGAATTAACCTTTTTTTTAGTTGCTGAACTTACACATAGTTAGACAACTCTGTTTTGTCTGTTTTTGCATGAATCTTATGTATTTCATCAATTTAATCTTTAGTCATGTTGACAAAGGTTTGTGTTTAAGCTTCATCGCTCTTTCAATTTCGTACAATTTAATTTACAAACCCATTTTCAAGCCATTAAATATGCCAAAAAGGCTCTTTCACTGTTTTCTGACAAAAAATTTAATTAGTGGCCGCATTATATTTAAAAAGACATTTTAATTGACGCTGCATCAAAAACTGTACAATTGGATTTCTTTTCATTTTTTTTGCATCAGGGATAATTTCTTATTTTCTCAACATGGCATTCAGAATATTCTGTGTTATATAAAGTAGGCAAAGTAATTAGTGCAATAGGAAATATGTTGAATGTAAACCTTTTGCTCATAAATACAACAACAACTTGTTAATTAGGTCAAAACATAATCCCTTACATATTATCCCTATACATGTTTTTTCGTTGTTGGAAATTTGTTTTCATGAGGGGACGAGCTTGGCTTGGAAAACCATGTTGTTTATTGTTGGGTTTGAGATTTGTCACAGCTGAAAAAAACAAACAGAAAAAGAGACAAGCCATCGTAAATTTTTAATTAGAATTTAAAATTTCGAAGGTGTGATAATACTGTTCCTCCACGAGAGTCTGAGAAGGCGCTGCATATGAAATCGGAACAGCTTTCGTGTGCAACTCCACTGGGGAATATTACAATAACTTAATTTAGCCGAAATGCTGCTACAGCCGAGGTTGGTGGTAAAACATATTGGCTGTTTTCTGTGACAATAATAGCTTCCAAGTGGACATTTTTGTTGATTTGATTGATTGCAAGCCCTCTGCACCGCCGATGAAGGGATTTCGCTTTAAACGCTGCCCTTCCTCTTCAACCGCCGCAATCACCAAATGTTTTGCACTTGTTTTCTAAAGGTGAACAAGTTGCTGCAGAACCCCGTGGGCGGTCGCAGGCAAGAGATGAGGCATTAACACATGCCAAGCAGCTCCAGGCTGAGTGGGACACAAGATCTTTGTCCTTCAGGCTGTTAAAAAGAAATAGATGTGACTCAGGCGTGTAACTAAGTGGATGCAAGAATGCAAAGAGCTTCT
Source organism: Poecilia latipinna (assembly GCF_001443285.1). Taxonomy (NCBI): domain Eukaryota; kingdom Metazoa; phylum Chordata; class Actinopteri; order Cyprinodontiformes; family Poeciliidae; genus Poecilia; species Poecilia latipinna. The sequence continues at coordinate 66,670 of NW_015114162.1, read as the reverse complement.
TGTGATCAACAAGATTAGCAATGTGAGTAATGCCGTTTGGAAGAGTGTTAGTTATGTCATAGTCGGGAATATTCCACCATATCAGTGCACAACAGTGTGTCCCTTGGGCTTCTCATCGTGGATATTGTCAAGTTTAAATACTGAGACAAGTTGCTGGGGTCAACTTCACAAGTGGGACACTTCAGTGTTTAGGACTCTGGAGGATGTCATCAAGTGTTGCATCATTGGCTCGTTGAGTCCTTGTGAGGAGGTCGAATACGGCACATGAATAGCAGCTATGATCGCTGTGTAATTAGGCCTGTCGCGATAATCGCACGATAAATTAAAGCTATCGACCTCATTTTAATCACCGGCTTTATTGTCTCTTCCTGCCTTTTTTCTTTCCGTTGATGACACTGAATGAAAAAAAGGCTCAACTCCGGTGCTCTGCACTGACCTTCCCTTCCTATTTCCTTAGTGTAATGTCCAGCGCACATTACACAAGTTGTCGGCCGACTGTCAGCCCATTTTCAAAACCTGAGAGACACATTAGCCGACAGAAATCCTAGGTATAACGGTTCAATCGGGTTCGTCATGCCATGTGGTGTCCAGCCACATGGGCACAAAATAATGGCTACAAGTCCAGTTAACTAATTTTAAAATCGGGCATTAATCAATGCTTTACTACAATCTACCTGTTACACATGTGGCTAGATTCAGCATAAAATCCTGACTGAAGGAAAATCATTATAACCTATTTATGTCACGTTAACGAAGAACAGCTGAAAAGTTACCAGGTTTATCAACTGCGGTAGCAATTTGGCTCCAACTCCTCTTCTTGTCCTTTCTATATTCTTTCTCAAAATGTTGAATAAATAATGTTGTTTCCACATATCATCTCCGATGTCCACTGGACTTCGGGTTGTGCCGTGTCAGCTGTTTGGGATTCCCCTCCGTAATTTCCCCTCAGAAAGCAGGAGGAGAATCCGGCTTTCTGATTGGCTACCTGTCACATTCAACTGGCTGCGTTAAGCTTCCAGTCGGG